>NC_069502.1:1184896243-1185173743 GCF_027579735.1 Bombina bombina
GCAGCGGTGGTCCAAAGCGGCGTGGAGGCTCCACTTCATGCGATTGTCTGCCACACTGAAGATTAATTGCAAGGTACCGAATATTTATTGGGGTACCTTGCATTCCTATTGGCTGAAATTTTGAAATCAGCCAATAAGATGAGAGCTACTGAAATCTTATTGGCTGATTTGAACAGCCAATAAGATTTCAGTAGCTCTAATCCTATTGGCTAATTTCAAATATTTCAGCCTACAGGGAGTGCAGAATTATTAGGCAAATGAGTATTTTGACCACATCATCCTCTTTATGCATGTTGTCTTACTCCAAGCTGTATAGGCTCGAAAGCCTACTACCAATTAAGCATATTAGGTGATGTGCATCTCTGTAATGAGAAGGGGTGTGGTCTAATGACATCAACACCCTATATCAGGTGTGCATAATTATTAGGCAACTTCCTTTCCTTTGGCAAAATGGGTCAAAAGAAGGACTTGACAGGCTCAGAAAAGTCAAAAATAGTGAGATATCTTGCAGAGGGATGCAGCACTCTTAAAATTGCAAAGCTTCTGATCGTGATCATCGAACAATCAAGCGTTTCATTCAAAATAGTCAACAGGGTTGCAAGAAGCGTGTGGAAAAACCAAGGCGCAAAATAACTGCCCATGAACTGAGAAAAGTCAAGCGTGCAGCTGCCAAGATGCCACTTGCCACCAGTTTGGCCATATTTCAGAGCTGCAACATCACTGGAGTGCCCAAAAGCACAAGGTGTGCAATACTCAGAGACATGGCCAAGGTAAGAAAGGCTGAAAGACGACCACCACTGAACAAGACACACAAGCTGAAATGTCAAGACTGGGCCAAGAAATATCTCAAGACTGATTTTTCTAAGGTTTTATGGACTAATGAAATGAGATTGAGTCTTGATGGGCCAGATGGATGGGCCCGTGGCTGGATTGGTAAAGGGCAGAGAGCTCCAGTCTGACTCAGATGCCAGCAAGGTGGAGGTGGAGTACTGGTTTGGGCTGGTATCATCAAAGATGAGCTTGTGGGGTCTTTTCGGGTTGAGGATGGAGTCAAGCTCCACTCCCAGTCCTACTGCCAGTTTCTGGAAGACACCTTCTTCAAGCAGTGGTACAGGAAGAAGTCTGCATCCTTCAAGAAAAACATGATTTTCATGCAGGACAATGCTCCATCACACGCGTCCAAGTACTCCACAGCGTGGCTGGCAAGAAAGGGTATAAAAGAAGAAAATCTAATGACATGGCCTCCTTGTTCACCTGATCTGAACCCCATTGAGAACCTGTGGTCCATCATCAAATGTGAGATTTACAAGGAGGGAAAACAGTACACCTTTCTGAACAGTGTCTGGGAAGCTGTGGTTGCTGCTGCACGCAATGTTGATGGTGAACAGATCAAAACACTGACAGAATCCATGGATGGCAGGCTTTTGAGTGTCCTTGCAAAGAAAGGTGGCTATATTGGTCACTGATTTGTTTTTGTTTTTGAATGTCAGAAATTTATATTTGTGAATGTTGAGATGTTATATTGGTTTCACTGGTAAAAATAAATAATTGAAATGGGTATATATTTGTTTTTTTGTTAAGTTGCCTAATAATTATGCACAGTAATAGTCACCTGCACACACAGATATCCCCCTAAAATAGCTATAACTAAAAACAAACTAAAAACTACTTCCAAAACTATTCAGCTTTGATATTAATGAGTTTTTTGGGTTCATTGAGAACATGGTTGTTGTTCAAAAATAAAATTAATCCTCAAAAATACAACTTGCCTAATAATTCTGCACTCCCTGTATAGTGATGCAAGCTACCCAAAAATGGAATGCGGTACCTTGCATTAAATTTTCAGTGTACGCCGGAGATCTGATGAGGAGGAGCCTCCATGCAACTGAGGATCGCCGCTTCTGAAGACCGCCGTTGAGGACCGCCGCTTGGTGTCCCATCTCCAGAAAACGAGCAGATACTGGAAATAAGCCGTGGCCTCATTCCTGATAGTAGATTTGTGTTGGTAATGCAATATTTTATCTTTTGAGTGGTCTCTCCTACATACAGAAGCCCATAATAAACCCATAAGGGCATTTTAGAGCACATAACACATATGTGGAAATACAGGTCAAGTACCTGATATCTTAAATTGCATTCATGTATAAGGATGTGTAATTTATCCACCTTTATGACACTGTGACACTGTGCACAACCCAAACAACGGTATGTCATGTCTAGGCTTGCCAAAAAACAAATGGTCACTGTCAATAACTTTATAGACTTGCGGCTAGATTACAAGTTGTGCGTTCGGCTGAAAAAGCAGCGTTAACAGGTCCTAACGCTGCTTTTTCACTACCGCTGCTATTAGGAGTATTAAAGGTTTAGGGGCACCGCTCACTTCTTTGGCATTACCGCAAAACAACTTACGTAAACTTTGTAAAGTCTTTTATCTATGGGACTTCCATAGCGCCAGTATTATGAGTCTGTCCTGGGAGACCAAAAGGTGAGCGGTACACCCTACCCTGTCAAGAGTCCTAACGCATTTAAAAGTCAGTAGTTACGAGTTTTATAGTACAACGCCGTAACATAAAACTCATAACTAAAGTGCTGCCAGTTATCCTTTTTTATCCTTGGGCTTGGGCCTGGTGTATTTATCCTGGTCCGCTCCCTGAGCATTTGGCTGGTACTTTGGTACATAGTTCCATATTCTTTCCATCTACCTGGATTTCCCTGGACTCTCCCTGGTGAGACGAGGATCTCCATCTGTGTAACTCCATCCACTGTGGTCGACCGGACGACGTGTGGTTCCGGACTGCGTTTTCTGCACTTGTATGTGCGCTACAATCTGTGAGTAAGACTCTTACTATCATATTGCTGTGTTATATTTACCTCATATGATCTGCACCATGTGGCGCCCTCTATCCAATTTGTTCTAGATCATTCATCTGTGTTCCTGGCGTAACACTTAGGAGGAGCGGCCTACCCTCATCTGGGATTTTGACAACTGCACATACCTTTTGGGCGATACTCTGGGACTCTGTTGGATTAGATAAGTCTACCATACTGCTTGGACTAATACAATACATATCACTCTTATATTGTTTTTTATAGGATCTCCATTGTTCATCAAACATTGTTGTTATCTATATCCCCCATTGCTAGTATTATCTGTACTATTTGTCTGGTATTATCTAGTCAAAGTGTCATATTAACCAGAATCCATATTGTTTCACTCTTGCCAATATTGTTACACTTTTGCCTTAGGCGCCTCTTAACTGTGCTCTGGTAACTTTGGGTTTCCAGTGGCACCAATCGTAGGAGTATTAAAGGTTTAGGGGCACCGCTCACTTCTTTGGCATTACCGCAAAACAACTTACGTAAACTTCGTAAAGTCTTTTATCTATGGGACTTCCATAGCGCCAGTATTATGAGTCTGTCCTGGGAGACCAAAAGGTGAGCGGTACACCCTACCCTGTCAAGAGTCCTAACGCATTTAAAAGTCAGTAGTTACGAGTTTTATAGTACAACGCTGTAACATAAAACTCATAACTAAAGTGCTAAAAAGTACACTAACACCCATAAACTACCTATTAACCCCTAAACCGAGGCCCTCCTATATCGCAAACACCTAATCATTAACCCCTAATCTGCAGCTCCGGACACCGCCGCCACCTACATTATATTTATGAACCCCTAATCTGCTGCCCCCAACATCGCCGACACCTAGATTATATTTATTAACCCTAATCTGCCGCCCCAACGTCGCTGCCACTATAATAAACATATTAACCCCTAAACTGCCACACTCCCTCCTCGCAAACATTAGTTAAATATTATTAACCCCTAATCTGCCGTCCCTAACATCGCCACCACCTACCTACACTTATTAACCCCTAATCGGCCGCCCCCAACGTCGCTGCCACTATACCAGTGATTTTTAACCTTTTTTTTGTCGTGGCACACTTTTTTACATTAAAAAATCCCGTGGCACACCACCATCCCAAAATTTAAAAAAAATCACACATTGTAGCCTAATACAGCATATATATATACACATACACACAAACACACACATACTGTATGTATTGTGCTGTTATGCCATGCCTCCTACAAACTACCCCTGCACTGGGAGTAAAAAACAAGCAAAGTTTCAAAAATATGTCACACTGTTGTCAGTCTGCCGTGGCACACCTGAGGATCTCTCACGGCACACTAGTGTGCCACGGCACACTGGTTGAAAAACACTGCACTATACTAAATTTATTAACCCCTAAACCTAAGTCTAACCCTAACCCTAACACCCCCTAACTTAAATATAATTTAAATAAATCTAAATAAAATTACTATCATTAACTAAATTATTCCTATTTAATAACTAAATACTCACCTATAAAATAAACCCTAAGCTAGCTAAAATATAATTAATAGTTACATTGTAGCTAGCTTAGGGTTTATTTTTATTTTACAGGCAAGTTTGTATTTATTTTAACTAGATAGAATAGTTACTAAATAGTTATTAACTATTTACTAACTACCCAGCTAAAATAAATACAAATTTACCTGTAAAATAAAACCTAACCTAATTTAACATAACACCTATCACTACACTACAATTAAATAAATTTACTAAATTAAATACAATTACCTAAATTAAATTAAATTAGCCAAAGTACAAAAACCCCCCCACTAAATTACAGAAAATAATAAACAAATTACAGATATTTAAACTAATTACACCTAATCTAATAGCCCTATCAAAATAAAAAAGCCCTCCCCCAAAATAAAAAAAACCCTAGCCTAAACTAAACTACCAATAGCCCTTAAAAGGGCCTTTTGAGGGGCAATGCCCCAATGTAATAAGCTCTTTTACCTGTAAATAAAAATACAAACAACCCCCCAACAGTAAAACCCACCACCCACACAACCAACCCCCCAAATAAAATACTATCTAAAAAAAACTAAGATCCCCATTGCCCTGAAAAGGGCGTTGGGATGGGCATTGCCCTTAAAAGGGCAGTTAGCTCTTTTGCAGGCCCGAACCCTAACCTTAAAATAAAACCCACCCAATACACCCTTAAAAAAACCTAACACTAACCCCCTAAAGATCGACTTACAGTTCTGAAGATCGGACATCCATCCTCAAGGAAGTGGCAGAAGTCTTCATCCAACCGGGCCGAAGTCCTCAACAAAGCCGGGAGAAGTCTTTATCCAAGCCGGGCGAAGTGGTCCTCCAGAAGGGCAGAAGTCTTCATCCAGACGGCATCTTCAATCTTCATCCATCCGACACGGAGTGGGTCCATCTTCAAGACATCCAACGCGGAGCATCCTCTTCATCCGACGACTACGCAACAAATGAAGATTCCTTTCAGTGACGTCATCCAAGATGGCGTCCCTTAGATTCTGATTGGCTGATAGAATTCTATCAGCCAATCGGAATTAAGTTAGAAAAAATCCTATTGGCTGATGCAATCAGCCAATAGGATTGAAGTTCAATCCTATTGGCTGATCCAATCAGTCAATAGGATTGATCCCACATTCTATTGGCTGATTGGAACAGCCAATAGAATGTGAGCTCAATCCTATTGGCTGATTGGATCAGCCAATAGAATTTTTTCTACCTTAATTCCGATTGGCTGATCGTCGGATGAAGAGGATGCTCCGCGCCGGATGTCTTGAAGATGGACCCGCTCAGCGTCGGATGGATGAAGATAGAAGATTCCGTCTGGATGAAGACTTCTGCCCGTCTGGAGGACCACTTCGCCCGTCTTGGATGAAGACTTCTCCCGGCTTCGTTGAGGACTTCTGCCTGGTTGGATGAAGACTTCTGCCACTTCCTTGAGGATGGATGTCCGATCTTCAGAACTGTAAGTCGATCTTTAGGGGGTTAGTGTTAGGTTTTTTTAAGGGTGTATTGGGTGGGTTTTATTTTAAGGTTAGGGTTCGGGCCTGCAAAATAGCTAACTGTCCTTTTAAGGGCAATGCCCATCCCAACGCCCTTTTCAGGGCAATGGGGATCTTAGGTTTTTTTAGATAGTATTTTATTTGGGGGGTTGGTTGTGTGGGTGGTGGGTTTTACTGTTGGGGGGTTGTTTGTATTTTTATTTACAGGTAAAAGAGCTTATTACATTGGGGCAATGCCCCTCAAAAGGCCCTTTTAAGGGCTATTGGTAGTTTAGTTTAGGCTAGGGTTTTTTTTATTTTGGGGGAGGGCTTTTTTATTTTGATAGGGCTATTAGATTAGGTGTAATTAGTTTAAATATCTGTAATTTGTTTATTATTTTCTGTAATTTAGTGGGGTTTTTTTTGTACTTTGGCTAATTTAATTTAATTTAGGTAATTGTATTTAATTTAGTAAATGTATTTAATTGTAGTGTAGTGATAGGTGTTATGTTAAATTAGGTTAGGTTTTATTTTACAGGTAAATTTGTATTTATTTTAGCTGGGTAGTTAGTAAATAGTTAATAACTATTTAGTAACTATTCTATCTAGTTAAAATAAATACAAACTTGCCTGTAAAATAAAAATAAACCCTAAGCTAGCTGAGATATCTTGCAGAGGGATGCAGCACTCTTAAAATTGCAAAGCTTCTGATCGTGATCATCGAACAATCAAGCGTTTCATTCAAAATAGTCAACAGGGTTGCAAGAAGCGTGTGGAAAAACCAAGGCGCAAAATAACTGCCCATGAACTGAGAAAAGTCAAGCGTGCAGCTGCCAAGATGCCACTTGCCACCAGTTTGGCCATATTTCAGAGCTGCAACATCACTGGAGTGCCCAAAAGCACAAGGTGTGCAATACTCAGAGACATGGCCAAGGTAAGAAAGGCTGAAAGACGACCACCACTGAACAAGACACACAAGCTGAAATGTCAAGACTGGGCCAAGAAATATCTCAAGACTGATTTTTCTAAGGTTTTATGGACTAATGAAATGAGATTGAGTCTTGATGGGCCAGATGGATGGGCCCGTGGCTGGATTGGTAAAGGGCAGAGAGCTCCAGTCTGACTCAGATGCCAGCAAGGTGGAGGTGGAGTACTGGTTTGGGCTGGTATCATCAAAGATGAGCTTGTGGGGTCTTTTCGGGTTGAGGATGGAGTCAAGCTCCACTCCCAGTCCTACTGCCAGTTTCTGGAAGACACCTTCTTCAAGCAGTGGTACAGGAAGAAGTCTGCATCCTTCAAGAAAAACATGATTTTCATGCAGGACAATGCTCCATCACACGCGTCCAAGTACTCCACAGCGTGGCTGGCAAGAAAGGGTATAAAAGAAGAAAATCTAATGACATGGCCTCCTTGTTCACCTGATCTGAACCCCATTGAGAACCTGTGGTCCATCATCAAATGTGAGATTTACAAGGAGGGAAAACAGTACACCTTTCTGAACAGTGTCTGGGAAGCTGTGGTTGCTGCTGCACGCAATGTTGATGGTGAACAGATCAAAACACTGACAGAATCCATGGATGGCAGGCTTTTGAGTGTCCTTGCAAAGAAAGGTGGCTATATTGGTCACTGATTTGTTTTTGTTTTTGAATGTCAGAAATTTATATTTGTGAATGTTGAGATGTTATATTGGTTTCACTGGTAAAAATAAATAATTGAAATGGGTATATATTTGTTTTTTTGTTAAGTTGCCTAATAATTATGCACAGTAATAGTCACCTGCACACACAGAGATCCCCCTAAAATAGCTATAACTAAAAACAAACTAAAAACTACTTCCAAAACTATTCAGCTTTGATATTAATGAGTTTTTTGGGTTCATTGAGAACATGGTTGTTGTTCAATAATAAAATTAATCCTCAAAAATACAACTTGCCTAATAATTCTGCACTCCCTGTATAGTGATGCAAGCTACCCAAAAATGGAATGCGGTACCTTGCATTAAATTTTCAGTGTACGCCGGAGATCTGATGAGGAGGAGCCTCCATGCAACTGAGGATCGCCGCTTCTGAAGACCGCCGTTGAGGACCGCCGCTTGGTGTCCCATCTCCAGAAAACGAGCAGATACTGGAAATAAGCCGTGGCCTCATTCCTGATAGTAGATTTGTGTTGGTAATGCAATATTTTATCTTTTTGAGTGGTCTCTCCTACATACAGAAGCCCATAATAAACCCATAAGGGCATTTTAGAGCACATAACACATATGTGGAAATACAGGTCAAGTACCTGATATCTTAAATTGCATTCATGTATAAGGATGTGTAATTTATCCACCTTTATGACACTGTGACACTGTGCACAACCCAAACAACGGTATGTCATGTCTAGGCTTGCCAAAAAACAAATGGTCACTGTCAATAACTTTATAGACTTGCGGCTAGATTACAAGTTGTGCGTTCGGCTGAAAAAGCAGCGTTAACAGGTCCTAACGCTGCTTTTTCACTACCGCTGCTATTAGGAGTATTAAAGGTTTAGGGGCACCGCTCACTTCTTTGGCATTACCGCAAAACAACTTACGTAAACTTTGTAAAGTCTTTTATCTATGGGACTTCCATAGCGCCAGTATTATGAGTCTGTCCTGGGAGACCAAAAGGTGAGCGGTACACCCTACCCTGTCAAGAGTCCTAACGCATTTAAAAGTCAGTAGTTACGAGTTTTATAGTACAACGCCGTAACATAAAACTCATAACTAAAGTGCTGCCAGTTATCCTTTTTTATCCTTGGGCTTGGGCCTGGTGTATTTATCCTGGTCCGCTCCCTGAGCATTTGGCTGGTACTTTGGTACATAGTTCCATATTCTTTCCATCTACCTGGATTTCCCTGGACTCTCCCTGGTGAGACGAGGATCTCCATCTGTGTAACTCCATCCACTGTGGTCGACCGGACGACGTGTGGTTCCGGACTGCGTTTTCTGCACTTGTATGTGCGCTACAATCTGTGAGTAAGACTCTTACTATCATATTGCTGTGTTATATTTACCTCATATGATCTGCACCATGTGGCGCCCTCTATCCAATTTGTTCTAGATCATTCATCTGTGTTCCTGGCGTAACACTTAGGAGGAGCGGCCTACCCTCATCTGGGATTTTGACAACTGCACATACCTTTTGGGCGATACTCTGGGACTCTGTTGGATTAGATAAGTCTACCATACTGCTTGGACTAATACAATACATATCACTCTTATATTGTTTTTTATAGGATCTCCATTGTTCATCAAACATTGTTGTTATCTATATCCCCCATTGCTAGTATTATCTGTACTATTTGTCTGGTATTATCTAGTCAAAGTGTCATATTAACCAGAATCCATATTGTTTCACTCTTGCCAATATTGTTACACTTTTGCCTTAGGCGCCTCTTAACTGTGCTCTGGTAACTTTGGGTTTCCAGTGGCACCAATCGTAGGAGTATTAAAGGTTTAGGGGCACCGCTCACTTCTTTGGCATTACCGCAAAACAACTTACGTAAACTTCGTAAAGTCTTTTATCTATGGGACTTCCATAGCGCCAGTATTATGAGTCTGTCCTGGGAGACCAAAAGGTGAGCGGTACACCCTACCCTGTCAAGAGTCCTAACGCATTTAAAAGTCAGTAGTTACGAGTTTTATAGTACAACGCTGTAACATAAAACTCATAACTAAAGTGCTAAAAAGTACACTAACACCCATAAACTACCTATTAACCCCTAAACCGAGGCCCTCCTATATCGCAAACACCTAATCATTAACCCCTAATCTGCAGCTCCGGACACCGCCGCCACCTACATTATATTTATGAACCCCTAATCTGCTGCCCCCAACATCGCCGACACCTAGATTATATTTATTAACCCTAATCTGCCGCCCCAACGTCGCTGCCACTATAATAAACATATTAACCCCTAAACTGCCACACTCCCTCCTCGCAAACATTAGTTAAATATTATTAACCCCTAATCTGCCGTCCCTAACATCGCCACCACCTACCTACACTTATTAACCCCTAATCGGCCGCCCCCAACGTCGCTGCCACTATACCAGTGATTTTTAACCTTTTTTTTGCCGTGGCACACTTTTTTACATTAAAAAATCCCGTGGCACACCACCATCCCAAAATTTAAAAAAAATCACACATTGTAGCCTAATACAGCATATATATATACACATACACACAAACACACACATACTGTATGTATTGTGCTGTTATGCCATGCCTCCTACAAACTACCCCTGCACTGGGAGTAAAAAACAAGCAAAGTTTCAAAAATATGTCACACTGTTGTCAGTCTGCCGTGGCACACCTGAGGATCTCTCACGGCACACTAGTGTGCCACGGCACACTGGTTGAAAAACACTGCACTATACTAAATTTATTAACCCCTAAACCTAAGTCTAACCCTAACCCTAACACCCCCTAACTTAAATATAATTTAAATAAATCTAAATAAAATTACTATCATTAACTAAATTATTCCTATTTAATAACTAAATACTCACCTATAAAATAAACCCTAAGCTAGCTAAAATATAATTAATAGTTACATTGTAGCTAGCTTAGGGTTTATTTTTATTTTACAGGCAAGTTTGTATTTATTTTAACTAGATAGAATAGTTACTAAATAGTTATTAACTATTTACTAACTACCCAGCTAAAATAAATACAAATTTACCTGTAAAATAAAACCTAACCTAATTTAACATAACACCTATCACTACACTACAATTAAATAAATTTACTAAATTAAATACAATTACCTAAATTAAATTAAATTAGCCAAAGTACAAAAACCCCCCCACTAAATTACAGAAAATAATAAACAAATTACAGATATTTAAACTAATTACACCTAATCTAATAGCCCTATCAAAATAAAAAAGCCCTCCCCCAAAATAAAAAAAACCCTAGCCTAAACTAAACTACCAATAGCCCTTAAAAGGGCCTTTTGAGGGGCAATGCCCCAATGTAATAAGCTCTTTTACCTGTAAATAAAAATACAAACAACCCCCCAACAGTAAAACCCACCACCCACACAACCAACCCCCCAAATAAAATACTATCTAAAAAAAACTAAGATCCCCATTGCCCTGAAAAGGGCGTTGGGATGGGCATTGCCCTTAAAAGGGCAGTTAGCTCTTTTGCAGGCCCGAACCCTAACCTTAAAATAAAACCCACCCAATACACCCTTAAAAAAACCTAACACTAACCCCCTAAAGATCGACTTACAGTTCTGAAGATCGGACATCCATCCTCAAGGAAGTGGCAGAAGTCTTCATCCAACCGGGCCGAAGTCCTCAACAAAGCCGGGAGAAGTCTTTATCCAAGCCGGGCGAAGTGGTCCTCCAGAAGGGCAGAAGTCTTCATCCAGACGGCATCTTCAATCTTCATCCATCCGACACGGAGTGGGTCCATCTTCAAGACATCCAACGCGGAGCATCCTCTTCATCCGACGACTACGCAACAAATGAAGATTCCTTTCAGTGACGTCATCCAAGATGGCGTCCCTTAGATTCTGATTGGCTGATAGAATTCTATCAGCCAATCGGAATTAAGTTAGAAAAAATCCTATTGGCTGATGCAATCAGCCAATAGGATTGAAGTTCAATCCTATTGGCTGATCCAATCAGTCAATAGGATTGATCCCACATTCTATTGGCTGATTGGAACAGCCAATAGAATGTGAGCTCAATCCTATTGGCTGATTGGATCAGCCAATAGAATTTTTTCTACCTTAATTCCGATTGGCTGATCGTCGGATGAAGAGGATGCTCCGCGCCGGATGTCTTGAAGATGGACCCGCTCAGCGTCGGATGGATGAAGATAGAAGATTCCATCTGGATGAAGACTTCTGCCCGTCTGGAGGACCACTTCGCCCGTCTTGGATGAAGACTTCTCCCGGCTTCGTTGAGGACTTCTGCCTGGTTGGATGAAGACTTCTGCCACTTCCTTGAGGATGGATGTCCGATCTTCAGAACTGTAAGTCGATCTTTAGGGGGTTAGTGTTAGGTTTTTTTAAGGGTGTATTGGGTGGGTTTTATTTTAAGGTTAGGGTTCGGGCCTGCAAAATAGCTAACTGTCCTTTTAAGGGCAATGCCCATCCCAACGCCCTTTTCAGGGCAATGGGGATCTTAGGTTTTTTTAGATAGTATTTTATTTGGGGGGTTGGTTGTGTGGGTGGTGGGTTTTACTGTTGGGGGGTTGTTTGTATTTTTATTTACAGGTAAAAGAGCTTATTACATTGGGGCAATGCCCCTCAAAAGGCCCTTTTAAGGGCTATTGGTAGTTTAGTTTAGGCTAGGGTTTTTTTTATTTTGGGGGAGGGCTTTTTTATTTTGATAGGGCTATTAGATTAGGTGTAATTAGTTTAAATATCTGTAATTTGTTTATTATTTTCTGTAATTTAGTGGGGTTTTTTTTTGTACTTTGGCTAATTTAATTTAATTTAGGTAATTGTATTTAATTTAGTAAATGTATTTAATTGTAGTGTAGTGATAGGTGTTATGTTAAATTAGGTTAGGTTTTATTTTACAGGTAAATTTGTATTTATTTTAGCTGGGTAGTTAGTAAATAGTTAATAACTATTTAGTAACTATTCTATCTAGTTAAAATAAATACAAACTTGCCTGTAAAATAAAAATAAACCCTAAGCTAGCTGAGATATCTTGCAGAGGGATGCAGCACTCTTAAAATTGCAAAGCTTCTGATCGTGATCATCGAACAATCAAGCGTTTCATTCAAAATAGTCAACAGGGTTGCAAGAAGCGTGTGGAAAAACCAAGGCGCAAAATAACTGCCCATGAACTGAGAAAAGTCAAGCGTGCAGCTGCCAAGATGCCACTTGCCACCAGTTTGGCCATATTTCAGAGCTGCAACATCACTGGAGTGCCCAAAAGCACAAGGTGTGCAATACTCAGAGACATGGCCAAGGTAAGAAAGGCTGAAAGACGACCACCACTGAACAAGACACACAAGCTGAAATGTCAAGACTGGGCCAAGAAATATCTCAAGACTGATTTTTCTAAGGTTTTATGGACTAATGAAATGAGATTGAGTCTTGATGGGCCAGATGGATGGGCCCGTGGCTGGATTGGTAAAGGGCAGAGAGCTCCAGTCTGACTCAGATGCCAGCAAGGTGGAGGTGGAGTACTGGTTTGGGCTGGTATCATCAAAGATGAGCTTGTGGGGTCTTTTCGGGTTGAGGATGGAGTCAAGCTCCACTCCCAGTCCTACTGCCAGTTTCTGGAAGACACCTTCTTCAAGCAGTGGTACAGGAAGAAGTCTGCATCCTTCAAGAAAAACATGATTTTCATGCAGGACAATGCTCCATCACACGCGTCCAAGTACTCCACAGCGTGGCTGGCAAGAAAGGGTATAAAAGAAGAAAATCTAATGACATGGCCTCCTTGTTCACCTGATCTGAACCCCATTGAGAACCTGTGGTCCATCATCAAATGTGAGATTTACAAGGAGGGAAAACAGTACACCTTTCTGAACAGTGTCTGGGAAGCTGTGGTTGCTGCTGCACGCAATGTTGATGGTGAACAGATCAAAACACTGACAGAATCCATGGATGGCAGGCTTTTGAGTGTCCTTGCAAAGAAAGGTGGCTATATTGGTCACTGATTTGTTTTTGTTTTTGAATGTCAGAAATTTATATTTGTGAATGTTGAGATGTTATATTGGTTTCACTGGTAAAAATAAATAATTGAAATGGGTATATATTTGTTTTTTTGTTAAGTTGCCTAATAATTATGCACAGTAATAGTCACCTGCACACACAGATATCCCCCTAAAATAGCTATAACTAAAAACAAACTAAAAACTACTTCCAAAACTATTCAGCTTTGATATTAATGAGTTTTTTGGGTTCATTGAGAACATGGTTGTTGTTCAAAAATAAAATTAATCCTCAAAAATACAACTTGCCTAATAATTCTGCACTCCCTGTATAGTGATGCAAGCTACCCAAAAATGGAATGCGGTACCTTGCATTAAATTTTCAGTGTACGCCGGAGATCTGATGAGGAGGAGCCTCCATGCAACTGAGGATCGCCGCTTCTGAAGACCGCCGTTGAGGACCGCCGCTTGGTGTCCCATCTCCAGAAAACGAGCAGATACTGGAAATAAGCCGTGGCCTCATTCCTGATAGTAGATTTGTGTTGGTAATGCAATATTTTATCTTTTGAGTGGTCTCTCCTACATACAGAAGCCCATAATAAACCCATAAGGGCATTTTAGAGCACATAACACATATGTGGAAATACAGGTCAAGTACCTGATATCTTAAATTGCATTCATGTATAAGGATGTGTAATTTATCCACCTTTATGACACTGTGACACTGTGCACAACCCAAACAACGGTATGTCATGTCTAGGCTTGCCAAAAAACAAATGGTCACTGTCAATAACTTTATAGACTTGCGGCTAGATTACAAGTTGTGCGTTCGGCTGAAAAAGCAGCGTTAACAGGTCCTAACGCTGCTTTTTCACTACCGCTGCTATTAGGAGTATTAAAGGTTTAGGGGCACCGCTCACTTCTTTGGCATTACCGCAAAACAACTTACGTAAACTTTGTAAAGTCTTTTATCTATGGGACTTCCATAGCGCCAGTATTATGAGTCTGTCCTGGGAGACCAAAAGGTGAGCGGTACACCCTACCCTGTCAAGAGTCCTAACGCATTTAAAAGTCAGTAGTTACGAGTTTTATAGTACAACGCCGTAACATAAAACTCATAACTAAAGTGCTGCCAGTTATCCTTTTTTATCCTTGGGCTTGGGCCTGGTGTATTTATCCTGGTCCGCTCCCTGAGCATTTGGCTGGTACTTTGGTACATAGTTCCATATTCTTTCCATCTACCTGGATTTCCCTGGACTCTCCCTGGTGAGACGAGGATCTCCATCTGTGTAACTCCATCCACTGTGGTCGACCGGACGACGTGTGGTTCCGGACTGCGTTTTCTGCACTTGTATGTGCGCTACAATCTGTGAGTAAGACTCTTACTATCATATTGCTGTGTTATATTTACCTCATATGATCTGCACCATGTGGCGCCCTCTATCCAATTTGTTCTAGATCATTCATCTGTGTTCCTGGCGTAACACTTAGGAGGAGCGGCCTACCCTCATCTGGGATTTTGACAACTGCACATACCTTTTGGGCGATACTCTGGGACTCTGTTGGATTAGATAAGTCTACCATACTGCTTGGACTAATACAATACATATCACTCTTATATTGTTTTTTATAGGATCTCCATTGTTCATCAAACATTGTTGTTATCTATATCCCCCATTGCTAGTATTATCTGTACTATTTGTCTGGTATTATCTAGTCAAAGTGTCATATTAACCAGAATCCATATTGTTTCACTCTTGCCAATATTGTTACACTTTTGCCTTAGGCGCCTCTTAACTGTGCTCTGGTAACTTTGGGTTTCCAGTGGCACCAATCGTAGGAGTATTAAAGGTTTAGGGGCACCGCTCACTTCTTTGGCATTACCGCAAAACAACTTACGTAAACTTCGTAAAGTCTTTTATCTATGGGACTTCCATAGCGCCAGTATTATGAGTCTGTCCTGGGAGACCAAAAGGTGAGCGGTACACCCTACCCTGTCAAGAGTCCTAACGCATTTAAAAGTCAGTAGTTACGAGTTTTATAGTACAACGCTGTAACATAAAACTCATAACTAAAGTGCTAAAAAGTACACTAACACCCATAAACTACCTATTAACCCCTAAACCGAGGCCCTCCTATATCGCAAACACCTAATCATTAACCCCTAATCTGCAGCTCCGGACACCGCCGCCACCTACATTATATTTATGAACCCCTAATCTGCTGCCCCCAACATCGCCGACACCTAGATTATATTTATTAACCCTAATCTGCCGCCCCAACGTCGCTGCCACTATAATAAACATATTAACCCCTAAACTGCCACACTCCCTCCTCGCAAACATTAGTTAAATATTATTAACCCCTAATCTGCCGTCCCTAACATCGCCACCACCTACCTACACTTATTAACCCCTAATCGGCCGCCCCCAACGTCGCTGCCACTATACCAGTGATTTTTAACCTTTTTTTTGCCGTGGCACACTTTTTTACATTAAAAAATCCCGTGGCACACCACCATCCCAAAATTTAAAAAAAATCACACATTGTAGCCTAATACAGCATATATATATACACATACACACAAACACACACATACTGTATGTATTGTGCTGTTATGCCATGCCTCCTACAAACTACCCCTGCACTGGGAGTAAAAAACAAGCAAAGTTTCAAAAATATGTCACACTGTTGTCAGTCTGCCGTGGCACACCTGAGGATCTCTCACGGCACACTAGTGTGCCACGGCACACTGGTTGAAAAACACTGCACTATACTAAATTTATTAACCCCTAAACCTAAGTCTAACCCTAACCCTAACACCCCCTAACTTAAATATAATTTAAATAAATCTAAATAAAATTACTATCATTAACTAAATTATTCCTATTTAATAACTAAATACTCACCTATAAAATAAACCCTAAGCTAGCTAAAATATAATTAATAGTTACATTGTAGCTAGCTTAGGGTTTATTTTTATTTTACAGGCAAGTTTGTATTTATTTTAACTAGATAGAATAGTTACTAAATAGTTATTAACTATTTACTAACTACCCAGCTAAAATAAATACAAATTTACCTGTAAAATAAAACCTAACCTAATTTAACATAACACCTATCACTACACTACAATTAAATAAATTTACTAAATTAAATACAATTACCTAAATTAAATTAAATTAGCCAAAGTACAAAAACCCCCCCACTAAATTACAGAAAATAATAAACAAATTACAGATATTTAAACTAATTACACCTAATCTAATAGCCCTATCAAAATAAAAAAGCCCTCCCCCAAAATAAAAAAAACCCTAGCCTAAACTAAACTACCAATAGCCCTTAAAAGGGCCTTTTGAGGGGCAATGCCCCAATGTAATAAGCTCTTTTACCTGTAAATAAAAATACAAACAACCCCCCAACAGTAAAACCCACCACCCACACAACCAACCCCCCAAATAAAATACTATCTAAAAAAAACTAAGATCCCCATTGCCCTGAAAAGGGCGTTGGGATGGGCATTGCCCTTAAAAGGGCAGTTAGCTCTTTTGCAGGCCCGAACCCTAACCTTAAAATAAAACCCACCCAATACACCCTTAAAAAAACCTAACACTAACCCCCTAAAGATCGACTTACAGTTCTGAAGATCGGACATCCATCCTCAAGGAAGTGGCAGAAGTCTTCATCCAACCGGGCCGAAGTCCTCAACAAAGCCGGGAGAAGTCTTTATCCAAGCCGGGCGAAGTGGTCCTCCAGAAGGGCAGAAGTCTTCATCCAGACGGCATCTTCAATCTTCATCCATCCGACACGGAGTGGGTCCATCTTCAAGACATCCAACGCGGAGCATCCTCTTCATCCGACGACTACGCAACAAATGAAGATTCCTTTCAGTGACGTCATCCAAGATGGCGTCCCTTAGATTCTGATTGGCTGATAGAATTCTATCAGCCAATCGGAATTAAGTTAGAAAAAATCCTATTGGCTGATGCAATCAGCCAATAGGATTGAAGTTCAATCCTATTGGCTGATCCAATCAGTCAATAGGATTGATCCCACATTCTATTGGCTGATTGGAACAGCCAATAGAATGTGAGCTCAATCCTATTGGCTGATTGGATCAGCCAATAGAATTTTTTCTACCTTAATTCCGATTGGCTGATCGTCGGATGAAGAGGATGCTCCGCGCCGGATGTCTTGAAGATGGACCCGCTCAGCGTCGGATGGATGAAGATAGAAGATTCCATCTGGATGAAGACTTCTGCCCGTCTGGAGGACCACTTCGCCCGTCTTGGATGAAGACTTCTCCCGGCTTCGTTGAGGACTTCTGCCTGGTTGGATGAAGACTTCTGCCACTTCCTTGAGGATGGATGTCCGATCTTCAGAACTGTAAGTCGATCTTTAGGGGGTTAGTGTTAGGTTTTTTTAAGGGTGTATTGGGTGGGTTTTATTTTAAGGTTAGGGTTCGGGCCTGCAAAATAGCTAACTGTCCTTTTAAGGGCAATGCCCATCCCAACGCCCTTTTCAGGGCAATGGGGATCTTAGGTTTTTTTAGATAGTATTTTATTTGGGGGGTTGGTTGTGTGGGTGGTGGGTTTTACTGTTGGGGGGTTGTTTGTATTTTTATTTACAGGTAAAAGAGCTTATTACATTGGGGCAATGCCCCTCAAAAGGCCCTTTTAAGGGCTATTGGTAGTTTAGTTTAGGCTAGGGTTTTTTTTATTTTGGGGGAGGGCTTTTTTATTTTGATAGGGCTATTAGATTAGGTGTAATTAGTTTAAATATCTGTAATTTGTTTATTATTTTCTGTAATTTAGTGGGGTTTTTTTTGTACTTTGGCTAATTTAATTTAATTTAGGTAATTGTATTTAATTTAGTAAATGTATTTAATTGTAGTGTAGTGATAGGTGTTATGTTAAATTAGGTTAGGTTTTATTTTACAGGTAAATTTGTATTTATTTTAGCTGGGTAGTTAGTAAATAGTTAATAACTATTTAGTAACTATTCTATCTAGTTAAAATAAATACAAACTTGCCTGTAAAATAAAAATAAACCCTAAGCTAGCTACAATGTAACTATTAATTATATTTTAGCTAGCTTAGGGTTTATTTTATAGGTGAGTATTTAGTTATTAAATAGGAATAATTTAGTTAATGATAGTAATTTTATTTAGATTTATTTAAATTATATTTAAGTTAGGGGGTGTTAGGGTTAGGGTTAGACTTAGGTTTAGGGGTTAATAAATTTATAATAGTGACTATACTAAATTTATTAACCCCTAAACCTAAGTCTAACCCTAACCCTAACACCCCCTAACTTAAATATAATTTAAATAAATCTAAATAAAATTACTATCATTAACTAAATTATTCCTATTTAATAACTAAATACTCACCTATAAAATAAACCCTAAGCTAGCTAAAATATAATTAATAGTTACATTGTAGCTAGCTTAGGGTTTATTTTTATTTTACAGGCAAGTTTGTATTTATTTTAACTAGATAGAATAGTTACTAAATAGTTATTAACTATTTACTAACTACCCAGCTAAAATAAATACAAATTTACCTGTAAAATAAAACCTAACCTAATTTAACATAACACCTATCACTACACTACAATTAAATAAATTTACTAAATTAAATACAATTACCTAAATTAAATTAAATTAGCCAAAGTACAAAAAACCCCCCACTAAATTACAGAAAATAATAAACAAATTACAGATATTTAAACTAATTACACCTAATCTAATAGCCCTATCAAAATAAAAAAGCCCTCCCCCAAAATAAAAAAAACCCTAGCCTAAACTAAACTACCAATAGCCCTTAAAAGGGCCTTTTGAGGGGCATTGCCCCAATGTAATAAGCTCTTTTACCTGTAAATAAAAATACAAACAACCCCCCAACAGTAAAACCCACCACCCACACAACCAACCCCCCAAATAAAATACTATCTAAAAAAACCTAAGATCCCCATTGCCCTGAAAAGGGCGTTGGGATGGGCATTGCCCTTAAAAGGGCAGTTAGCTCTTTTGCAGGCCCGAACCCTAACCTTAAAATAAAACCCACCCAATACACCCTTAAAAAAACCTAACACTAACCCCCTAAAGATCGACTTACAGTTCTGAAGATCGGACATCCATCCTCAAGGAAGTGGCAGAAGTCTTCATCCAACCGGGCCGAAGTCCTCAACAAAGCCGGGAGAAGTCTTTATCCAAGCCGGGCGAAGTGGTCCTCCAGAAGGGCAGAAGTCTTCATCCAGACGGCATCTTCAATCTTCATCCATCCGACACGGAGTGGGTCCATCTTCAAGACATCCAACGCGGAGCATCCTCTTCATCCGACGACTACGCAACAAATGAAGATTCCTTTCAGTGACGTCATCCAAGATGGCGTCCCTTAGATTCTGATTGGCTGATAGAATTCTATCAGCCAATCGGAATTAAGTTAGAAAAAATCCTATTGGCTGATGCAATCAGCCAATAGGATTGAAGTTCAATCCTATTGGCTGATCCAATCAGTCAATAGGATTGATCCCACATTCTATTGGCTGATTGGAACAGCCAATAGAATGTGAGCTCAATCCTATTGGCTGATTGGATCAGCCAATAGAATTTTTTCTACCTTAATTCCGATTGGCTGATCGTCGGATGAAGAGGATGCTCCGCGCCGGATGTCTTGAAGATGGACCCGCTCAGCGTCGGATGGATGAAGATAGAAGATTCCGTCTGGATGAAGACTTCTGCCCGTCTGGAGGACCACTTCGCCCGTCTTGGATGAAGACTTCTCCCGGCTTCGTTGAGGACTTCTGCCTGGTTGGATGAAGACTTCAGCCACTACCTTGAGGATGGATGTCGGGTCTTCAGAACTGTAAGTCGATCTTTAGAGGGGTTAGTGTTAGGTTTTTTTAATGGTGTATTGGGTGGGTTTTATTTTTAGGTTAGGGTTTGGGCCTGCAAAAGAGCTAACTGCCATTTTAAGGGCAATGACCATCCAAATGCCCTTTTCAGGGCAATGGGGAGCCTAGGTTTTTTTAGATAGTATTTTATTTGGGGGGTTATTTGTGTGGTTGGTGGGTTTAACTGTTGGGGGGGTTGTTTGTATTTTTATATACAGGTAAAAGAGCTGATTACTTTGGGGCAATGCCCCGCAAAAGGCCCTTTTAAGGGCTATTGGTAGTTTAGTTTAGGCTATGTTTTTTTATTTTGGGGGGCTTTTTTATTTTGATAGGGCTATTAGATTAGGTGTAATTAGTTTAAATATCTGTAATTTGTTTATTATTTTCTGTAATTTAGTGGGGTTTTTTTGTACTTTAGCTAATTTAATTTAATGTAGGTAATTGTATTTAATTTAGTAAATTTATTTAATTATAATGTAGTGTTAGTTGTTATTGTAACTTAGGTTAGGTTTTATTTTACAAGTATTTTTGTATTTATTTTAGCAAGGTAGTTATTAAATAGTTAATAACTATTTAATAACTATTGTACCTAGTTAAAATAAATACAAACTTGCCTGTAAAATAAAAATAAACCCTAAGATATCTACAACGTAATTATTAGTTATTTTGTAGCTAGCTTAGGGTTTATTTTATAGGTAAGTATTTAGTTTTAAATAGGAAAAAATGTAGTTAATTATAGTAATTTTATTTAGATATATTTAAATGATATTTAATTTAGGGGGTGTTAGGGTTAGACTTAGGTTTAGGGGTTAATACATTTAGTATAGTGGCGGCGACGTTGGGGACGGCAGATTAGGGGTTAATAAGTGTAGGTAGGTGGCGGCAACATTGGGGCCGTCAGATTAGGGGATAATAAATATAATGTAGGTGGCGGCGATGAGGGGGGCAGCAGATTAGGGGTTCATAATTATAATGTAGGTGGCGGTGGTGTCTGGAGCTGCAGATTAGGGGTTAATAAATATAATGCAGGTGTCGGCGATGCGGGTGCGGCATATTAGGGGTTAATAAGTGTAAGATTAGGGGTGTTTAGACTCGGGGTTCATGTTAGGGTGTTAGGTATAGACATAATTTTTTTTTTCCCCATAGGAATCAATGGGGCTGCGTTAGTGATTTTTACGCTGCTTTTTTGCAGGTGTTAGACTTTTTCTCAGCCGGCTCTCCCCGTTGATTCCTATGGGGAAATCGTGCACAAGCACATACGACCAGCTCACTGCTGACTTAAGCAGCGCTGGTATTGGAGTGCGGTAATGAGCAAAATTTTGCTCAACGCTCACTTCTTGTCTTTTAACGACGGGTTTGTAAAAACCCGTAATACCAGCACTGTAGGTAAGTGAGCGGTGGGAGAAAATTACTTGTTAGCACCGCATAGCCTGTAACGCAAAACTCGTAATCTAGCCGTTGGTTAGCAAGAGCCAGTAGTCTACCTGTACTATTACCTTTATTTTATGACGCCCTTGGCAGTTGACTAAATTCCTTCACATCTGTGAATGCCTACTGTAACAGATATTAATACGTATTAATGATTTCAAATATTTTGTTACTTATGATATTGTATTTACTTACAAAAGTAAATTATCAAATTTATGTGCATAATTACCATTTACAGTATTAAATAATTGATTCTGAACACATAAAGGGACAGTCAACACCAAAAATGTTGTTTAAAAAGATAGATAATGCCTTTACTACCCATTCCCCAGCTTTGCACAACCAACATTGCTATATATATATTTAAACCTCTAAATTTCTGCCTGTTTCTAAGCCACTACAGACAGCCTTTTATCATTTGCTTATTTTTTTGCTTTTTGCAACAGGAGACTGCTAGTTCATGTGAGCCATATATATAACATTGTGCTCATGCCTGTGAATTTGTGCACACCACAGCACTAATTGGCTAAAATGCAAGACAATAGATAATAAATGAAAAAAATTCATGTGATCAGGGGGCTGTCAGAAGAGGCTTAGATACAAGATAATCACAGAGGTGAAAAGTATATTGATATAACCATGTTAGCTGTGGGTAAAAAAGGGATTATCTATCTTTTTAAACAATTCAAATTTTGGAGTTGACTGTCACTTTAATAGCTCTTGATTGTTATAGCATCTGACAAATTTGTTTATCATTTGTTTAGACCTACCCTTTAAAATTACACCCACAAATTGTAACTTTGACCACTCTGGGGTGATGGAAATTCTGTCTATGTAACAGAGTGTTATGGTCTGTAGGTTTAACATATGAGTCTGTTTGTAAAGTTCCCTGTTCTTTATACACCAAACTCTATACTGTGGGTATCACTCTTTGCACAAAATTTCAAAAGGAACCTTTATTTCAAATACACTAATTCCTGAAGAGCTTCTGGTGGACACTGACACACAATCAACAAGTCATCAATGTAGCAGTACTATCCAAGGCAATGCTGTTTGTACAATGCATGTGTAAATACGTCCCTTTCTTTAATAGTATCCATCACAATATAGGCATATGATGGGGCCACATTCAACCATATCGCTGTGCCAATTTATTGCAAGTAAAATGAACATTCAAACATAAATAAGTTACTTGTTATGATCAATTCCAATAAATCTGCCAAAAATGTATAAGTGGATGTCACTCTAATTGGCCACTTAATTGCAATGCATGTTAGATACTCGCCATACACACTGCATGCGGGATGATTGTATATAAAAAGGTAGCATCCCAGGTGTATAGTATTACCTCATCCTTTAAACTTTCAAATTCCTGGATCTTAAAGTCTATAGTGTCCTAAATATAAGATCTCCCTTGAGTGACCAATGTGTATAATACCTCATCCAAAAAATGCACTGCTGGACCTAGGACTGAACCTATTCCAGTGACTATAGATAATGCAGGAGGGCTTTCAAAGTTTTTATGAAACTTGGGGACCACATAAAAACCAGGGCTAATGGATGTTTAGATAATAGAAAAACATACCATTTTTTTTACTGATAATGGCATCTTTTAAGTGTCTGTCTTACAACTTTTTTAGTCCCCTGATAATAATGCTAGTAGGGTCCTTATCCAATATTTCATATACTGCTGAGTAATTAAGTTGTCGTTGTATCTCAGCTCTTTACTTATCAGTGTTCATTATGATAAGAGCCCAACCCTTGTCAGCTGGTTTGATGGTTATGAACTTGTTTTGTTTCAGATCTCTTAGTACATTCATCTCTACACTTATTACATTTTGGAGTGTTTTTTTTCCATGCCTCTTATACAAAAGACCTTTTATATTCAGAGTCAACCATGGGTATAAATGTGTCCACTGCATAACTATCCCCTGAGGGTTTAAAAACAAACAGCTAGATTACGAGCTGTGCATTAGCCTTAAAAAGCAGCGTTGAGAAGTCCCAACGCTGCTTTTTTCCTAACGCTGGTATTTCGAGTCTTGCAGGTACAGGTATACCGCTCAATTTTGGTCAGACTCGAAAATACCGCAAATCCACTTACGTCAATTGCGTATCCTATACAGGGAGTGCAGAATTATTAGGCAAGTTGTATTTTTGAGGATTAATTTTATTATTGAACAACAACCATGTTCTCAATGAACCCAAAAAACTCATTAATATCAAAGCTGAATAGTTTTGGAAGTAGTTTTTAGTTTGTTTTTAGTTATAGCTATTTTAGGGGGATATCTGTGTGTGCAGGTGACTATTACTGTGCATAATTATTAGGCAACTTAACAAAAAACAAATATATACCCATTTCAATTATTTATTTTTACCAGTGAAACCAATATAACATCTCAACATTCACAAATATACATTTCTGACATTCAAAAACAAAACAAAAACAAATCAGTGACCAATATAGCCACCTTTCTTTGCAAGGACACTCAAAAGCCTGCCATCCATGGATTCTGTCAGTGTTTTGATCTGTTCACCATCAACATTGCGTGCAGCAGCAACCACAGCCTCCCAGACACTGTTCAGAGAGGTGTACTGTTTTCCATCCTTGTAAATCTCACATTTGATGATGGACCACAGGTTCTCAATGGGGTTCAGATCAGGTGAACAAGGAGGCCATGTCATTAGATTTTCTTCTTTTATACCCTTTCTTGCCAGCCACGCTGTGGAGTACTTGGACGTGTGTGATGGAGCATTGTCCTGCATGAAAATCATGTTTTTCTTGAAGGATGCAGACTTCTTCCTGTACCACTGCTTGAAGAAGGTGTCTTCCAGAAACTGGCAGTAGGACTGGGAGTTGAGCTTGACTCCATCCTCAACCCGAAAAGGCCCCACAAGCTCATCTTTGATGATACCAGCCCAAACCAGTACTCCACCTCCACCTTGCTGGCGTCTGAGTCGGACTGGAGCTCTCTGCCCTTTACCAATCCAGCCACGGGCCCATCCATCTGGCCCATCAAGACTCACTCTCATTTCATCAGTCCATAAAACCTTAGAAAAATCAGTCTTAAGATATTTCTTGGCCCAGTCTTGACGTTTCAGCTTGTGTGTCTTGTTCAGTGGTGGTCGTCTTTCAGCCTTTCTTACCTTGGCCATGTCTCTGAGTATTGCACACCTTGTGCTTTTGGGCACTCCAGTGATGTTGCAGCTCTGAAATATGGCCAAACTGGTGGCAAGTGGCATCTTGGCAGCTGCACGCTTGACTTTAATCAGTTCATGGGCAGTTATTTTGTGCCTTGGTTTTTCCACACGCTTCTTGCGACCCTGTTGACTATTTTGAATGAAACGCTTGATTGTTCGATGATCACGCTTCAGAAGCTTTGCAATTTTAAGAGTGCTGCATCCCTCTGCAAGATATCTCACTATTTTTGACTTTTCTGAGCCTGTCAAGTCCTTCTTTTGACCCATTTTGCCAAAGGAAAGGAAGTTGCCTAATAATTATGCACACCTGATATAGGGTGTTGATGTCATTAGTCCACACCCCTTCTCATTACAGAGATGCACATCACCTAATATGCTTAATTGGTAGTAGGCTTTCGAGCCTATACAGCTTGGAGTAAGACAACATGCATAAAGAGGATGATGTGGTCAAAATACTCATTTGCCTAATAATTCTGCATTCCCTGTATTTTCAATGGGACTTGCATAACGCCGGTATTACGAGTCTTCAAAAAAGTGAGCGCTACAGCCTCTCCTGTCAAGACTGATACCGCATTTAAAAGTCAGTAGTTTAGAGTTTTATGGGCTAACGCCGTAGCATAAAACTCAACTAAAGTGCTAAAAAGTACACTAACACCCATAAACGACCTATTAACCCCTAAACCGAGCCCCCCCCCCACATTGCAAACAACAAAAAAAAATGTAACCCCTAATCTGCCGAACCGGACATCGCCGCCACTAAAACATATATATTAACCCCTAAACCGCCACCCTCCCGCATCACAAACGCTATTTAAATTTTTAACCCCTAATCTGCCGTCCCTAACATCGTTGACACCTACCTACATTTATTAACCCCTAATCTTCCGCCCCCAATGTCGCCGCAACTATATTAAATGTATTAAGCCCTAAACCTAAGTCTAACCCTAACACCCCCTAACTTAAATATAATTTATACAAATCTAAATAAAATTACTACAATTCACTAAATTATTCCTATTTAAAACGAAATACTTACCTATAAAATAGTTACATTGTAGCTATCTTAGGGTTTATTTTTATGTTACAGGCAACTTTGTATTTATTTTAACTAGGTACAATAGTTATTAAATAGTTATTAACTATTTAATAGCTACCTAGTTAAAATAAATTCAAATTTACCTGTAAAATAAATCCTAACCTAAGTTAACATTGCACCTAACACTACACTATAATTACATTAATTACCTAAACTAAATACAATTAAATAAAATTTAAAAAATTATCTAAAGTACGAAAAACAAACAAACATTAAATTAGAGAAAATAATAAAATAATTACAAGTTTTTTAAACTAATTACACCGAATCTAATCCCCCTAATAAAATAAAAAAGCCCCCCAAAATAATAAAAAGCCCTACCCTATACTAAATTACAAATAGCCCTTAAAAGGGCCTTTTGCGGGGCATTGCCCCAAAGTAATCAGCTCTTTTACCTGTAAAAAAAAAAGTACAATACACCCCCCAACATTAAAACCCACCACCCACACACCCAATCCTACTCTAAAACCCGCCCAATCCCCCCTTAATAAAACCTAACACTAACCCCTTGAATATCACCCTACCTTGAGAAGTCTTCACCCAGCCGGGCCGAAGTCCTCAACGAAGCCCGGCGAAGTGGTCCTCCAGACGGGCAGAAGTCTTCATCGAAGCCGGCCAGAAGAGGTCTTCCAGACGGGCAGAAGTCTTCATCCAGGCGGCATCTTCTTTCTTTATCCATCCGGCGTGGAGTGGGTCCATCTTCAAGACATCCGACGTGGAGCATCCTCTTCAAATGAAGTCCAACTGAAGAATGAAGGTTCCTTTAAATGACGTCATCCAAGATGGTGTCCCTTGAATTCCGATTGGCTGATAGAATTCTATCAGTCAAAATCGGAATTAAGGTAGAAAAAATCCTATTGGCTGATGTATTTAATTGTATTTAGTTTAGGTAATTAATTTAATTATAGTGTAATTGTAACTTAGGTTAGGATTTATTTTACTAGGTAGCTATTAAATAGTTTATAACTATTTAATAACTATTGTACCTAGTTAAAATAAAAACAAAGTTGCCTGTAAAATAAAAATAAACCCTAAACTAGCTACAATGTAACTATTAGTTATATTGTAGCTAGCTTATGGTTTATTTTATCGGTAAGTAATTTGTTTTAAATAGGAATTATTTAGTTAATGATAAGAATATTTATTTAGATATATTTAAATTATATTTAAGTTAGGGGGGGTTAGGGTTAGAATTAGGTTTAGGGGTTAATAACTTTATTATAGTGGTGGCGACATTGGGGGCGGCAGATTAGGGGTTAATAAGTGTAGGTAGATGGCGGCAACATTGGGGGTGGCAGATTAGGGGTTAATAAATAAAATGTAGGTGTCAGCAATGTTGGGGGCAGCAGATTATGGGTTCATAAGTATAATGTAGGTGGCAGCGGTGTCCGGAGTGGCAGATTAGGGGTTAATAATATTATGCAGGTGTCGGCGATGTCGGGGGCGGCAGATTAGAGGTTAATAAGTGTAAGATTAGGAGTGTTCCTATGGGGAAATCGTGCATGAGCACGTTTTGCCAGCTCACCACTACCGTAAGCAGCGCTGGTATTGAGGTGAGATGTGGAGCAAAATTTTGCTCTCCGCTCAGTTTTCTGCGGCTAATGCCGGGTTTCTAAAAACCTGTAATACCAGCGTTGTGTGTAGGTGAGCGGTGAGGGAAAACTGCTCGTTAGCACTGCACACCATTACCGACAAAACTTGTAATCTAGGTGAAAATGTCTTAACATCATCATCTTGTCATTTATTGGGAAAACATAATTTATGTAAGAACTTACCTGATAAATTCATTTCTTTCATATTAGCAAGAGTCCATGAGCTAGTGACGTATGGGATATACATTCCTACCAGGAGGGGCAAAGTTTCCCAAACCTCAAAATGCCTATAAATACACCCCTCACCACACCCACAATTCAGTTTAACAAATAGCCAAGAAGTGGGGTGATAAGAAAGAAGCGAAAGCTTTAAAAATAAGGAATTGGAATAATTGTGCTTTATACAAAAAAATCATAACCACCACAAAAAGGGTGGGCCTCATGGACTCTTGCTAATATGAAAGAAATGAATTTATCAGGTAAGTTCTTACATAAATTATGTTTTCTTTCATGTAATTAGCAAGAGTCCATGAGCTAGTGACGTATGGGATAGCAGATACCCAATATGTGGAACTTCCACGCAAGAGTCACTAGAGAGGGAGGGATAAAATAAAGACAGCCAATTCCGCTGAGAAAATAATCCACAACCCAAATCAAAAAGTTTTAATCTCATAATGGAAAAAAAACTGAAAATATAAGCAGAAGAATCAAACTGAAACAGCTGCCTGAAGTACTTTTCTTCCAAAAACTGCTTCAGAAGAAGAAAAAACATCAAAATGGTAGAATTTAGTAAAAGTATGCAAAGAAGACCAAGTTGCTGCTTTGCAAATTTGATCAACAGAAGCTTCATTCCTAAAAGCCCAGGAAGTAGAAACTGACCTAGTAGAATGAGCCGTAATCCTTTGAGGCGGGGACTTACCCGACTCTACATAAGCATGATGAATCAAGGACTTTAACCAAGATGCCAAGGAAATAGCAGAAACCTTCTGACCTTTCCTGGAACCAGAAAAGATAACAAATAGACTAGAAGTCTTTCTAAAACCTTTAGTAGCTTCAACATAATATTTCAACGCTCTTACTACATCCAAAGAATGTAAAGATTTCTCCATAGAATTCTTAGGATTAGGACACAATGAAGGGACAACAATCTCTCTACTGATGTTGTTAGAATTCACAATCTTAGGTAAAAATTTAAATTAAGTCCGCAATACCGCCTTATCCTGATGAAAAATCAGAAAAGGAGATTCACAAGAAAGAGCAGATAACTCAGAAACTCTTCTAGCAGAAGAGATGGCCAAAAGGAACAAAACTTTCCAAGAAAGTAATTTAATATCCAGAGAATGCATAGGCTCAAACGGAGGAGCCTGTAAAGCCCTCAAAACCAAATTAAGACTCCAAGGAGGAGAGATTGACTTAATGACAGGCTTGATGCGAACCAAAGCCTGAACAAAACAATGAATATCAGGATGATTAGCAATCTTTCTGTGAAAAAGAACAGAAAGAGCAGAGATTTGACCTTTCAAAGAGCTTGCAGACAAACCCTTATCCAAACCATCCTGAATAAACTGCAAAATTCTAGGAATTCTAAAAGAATGCCAACAGAATTTATGAGAAGAACACCAAGAAATGAAAGTCTTCCAAACTCGGTAATAAATCTTTCTAGATACAGATTTACGAGCCTGCAACATAGTATTAATCACTGAGTCAGAGAAACCTCTATGACTAAGAATCAAGCATTCGATCTCCATACCTTCAAATTTAATGATTTGAGATCCTGATGGAAAAATGGGCCTTGAGATAGAAGGTCTGGCCTTAACGGAAGTGACCAAAGTTGGCAACTTGCCATCCGAATGAGATCCGCATACCAAAACCTGTGAGGCCATGCTGGAGCCACCAGCAGTACAAATGAATGCTCCATTAGGATTTTGGAAATCACTTTTGAAAGAAGAACTAGAGGCGGAAAGATATAAGCAGGTTGATAATTCCAAGGAAGCGACAACGCGTCCACTGCTTCCGCCTGAGGATCCCTGGATCTGGACAGATACCTGGGAAGTTTCTTGTTTAGATGAGAGGCCATCAGATCTATTTCTGGAAGTCCCCAGATATGAACAATCTGAAGAAAAACCTCTGGGTGAAGAGACCATTCGCCCGGATGTAACGTCTGGCGACTGAGATAATCCGCTTCACAATTGTCTACACCTGGTAAGTGAACCGCAGAAATTAGACAGGAGCTGGCTTCCGCCCATATAAGTATCCGAGATACTTCTTTCATAGCCTGAGGACTGTTAGTCCCACGGTTGTGACATTGTCTGTCTGAAAACAAATAAACGATTCTCTCTTCAGAAGAGGCCAGAACTGAAGAGCTCTGAAAATCGCACGGAGTTCCAAAATGTTTATTGGTAATTTCGCCTCCTGAAATTCCCAAACCCCCTGCACTGTCAGAGATCCCCATACAGCTCCCCAACCTGAAAGACTCGCATCTGTTGAGATCACAGTCCAGGTTGGACGAACAAAAGAAGCCCCTTGAATTAGACGATGGTGATTCAACCACCAAGTCAGAGAAGATCGAACATTGGGATTTAAGGATATTAATTGTGATATCTTTGTATAATCCCTGCACCACTGGTTCAGCATACAAAGCTGGAGAGGTCTCATGTGAAAGCGAGCAAAGGGGATCGCGTCCGATGCAGCAGTCATGAGACCTAGAATTTCCATGCACAAAGCTACCGAAGGGAATGACTGAGACTGAAGGTTTCGACAAGCTGAAAACAACTTCAGACGTCTCTTTTCTGTTAGAGATAAAGTCATGGACACTGAATCATTTTGAAAACCCAAAAAGGTTACCTTTGTCTGAGGAATCAAGGAACTCTTTGGTAAATTGATCCTCCAACCATGTCTTTGAAGAAACAACACAAGTTGATTTGTATGAGATTCTGCAGAATGTAAAGACTGAGCAAGTACCAAGATATCATCCAAATAAGGAAAAACCGCAATACCCTGTTCTCTGATGACAGAGAGAAGGGCACCAAGAACCTTTGAAAAGATCCTTGGAGCTGTTGCTAGGCCAAATGGAAGGGCAACAAACTGGTAATGCTTGTCTAGAAAAGAGAATCTCAGGAACTGATAGTGATCTGGTTGAATTGGAATATGAAGATATGCATCCTGTAAGTCTATTGTAGACATATAATGCCCTTGCTGAACAAAAGGCAGAATAGTCCTTATAGTCACCCTTTTGAATGTTGGTATCCTTACATAATGATTCAATATTTTTAGATCCAGAACTGGTCTGAAGGAATTCTCCTTCTTTGGTACAATGAATAGATTTGAGTAAAACCCCAGACCCCGTTCCAGAACTGGAACTGGCACAATTACCCCAGCCAACTCTAGGTCTGAAACACATTTCAGAAATGCCTGAGCCTTCACTGGGTTTACTGGAATGCGAGAGAGAAAAAATCTTCTCACAGGCGGCCTTACCTTGAAACCTATTCTGTACCCTTGTGAAACAATGTTCTGAATCCAAAGACTGTGAATCGAATTGATCCAAATATCTTTGAAAAATCGTAACCTGCCCCCTACCAGCTGTGCTGAAATGAGGGCCACACCTTCATGCGGATTTGGGAGCTGGTTTTGACTTTCTAAAAGGCTTGGATTTATTCCAGACTGGAGAAGGCTTCCAAACGGAAACCGTTCCTTTAGGGGAAGGGTCAGGCTTCTGTTCCTTATTCTGACGAAAGGAACAAAAACGATTAGCAGCCCTGTATTTACCTTTAGATTTTTTGTCCTGAGGCAAAAAGGTTCCTTTCCCCCCAGTAACAGTTGAAATAATAGAATCCAACTGTGAACCAAATAATTTATTACCTTGGAAAGAAAGAGAAAGCAAAGTTGACTTAAAAGTCATATCTGCATTCCAAGATTTAAGCCATAAAGCTCTTCTAGCTAAAATAGCTAAAGACATTTACATGACATCAATTCTAATGATATCAAAAATGGCATCACAAATAAAGTTATTAGCATGTTGAAGAAGTTTAACAATGCTATAAGCATTATGGTCTGACACTTGTTGCGCCAAAGCCTCCAACCAGAAAGTGGAAGCTGCAGCAACATCAGCCAAAGAAATAGCAGGTCTAAGAAGATTACCTGAACATAAATAAGCTCTCCTTAGAAAGGATTCAAACTTCCTATCTAAAGGATCCTTAAAGGAAGTACTATCCGCTGTAGGAATAGTAGTACGTTTAGCAAGAGTAGAAATAGCCCCATCAACTTTAGGGATTTTGTCCCAAAATTCTAATCTATCAGATGGCACAGGGTACAATTTCTTAAACCTTGGAGAAGGAGTAAATGAAGTACCCAGACTATTCCATTCCCTAGAAATTACTTCTGAAATAGCATCAGGAACTGGAAAAACTTCTGGAATAACTACATGAGGTTTAAAAACCGAATTTAAACGCTTAGTAGATTTAGTATCAAGAGGATTAGACTCCTCCATATCTAATGCAATCAACACTTCTTTAAGTAAAGAAGAAATCTTAAATAAATATGAAGATTTATCAGTGTCAATATCTGAGGCAGAATCTTCTGAACCAGAAAGATCCTCATCAGAAACAGATACGTCAGAATGATGGCAGTCACTTAAAAATTCATCTGAAATATGAGAAGTTTTAAAAGACCTTTTACGTTTACTGGAAGGAGGAATAACAGACAGAGCCTTCCTAATAGAATTAGAAACAAATTCTTTTACATTAACAGGGACATCCTGAACATTAGATGTTGAAGGAACAACAACAGGTAAAGGATTATAACTAATGGATACACTATCTGCGTTAGAAAGTTTATCATGACAACTAACACAAACTACAGCCGGAGGAATAGATACCAAAAGTTTACAACAAATGCACTTAACTTTGGTAGAACCAGCATCAGGCAGCGTCTTTCCAGAAGTAGATTCTGATCCAGGGTCAGGTTGAGACATCTTGCAATATGTAATAGAAAAAACAACATATAAAGCAAAAATATCAAATTCCTTAAAAGACAGTTTTAGGAATGGGAAATATGCCAAATAAACAAGCCTCTAGCAACCAGAAGCAATGAAAAAGTGAGATTTAAATAATGTGAAAAAAGGTGGAGACAAAAATGACGCCCACATTTTTGGCGCCAAGTTTGACGCCCACATTATTGGCGCCAAGTACAACGCCCATATTTTTGGCGCCAAGTATGACGCCACATCCTGTGACGCTGAAAAAACGACGCCCACATTTTTTGGCGCAAAAAAAGTCTGAAACACATATACGTGAAAAATGACGCAACCACGAACAAACTTCCAGCGTCAATTAGGGCGAAATGACAAAATTTTGCGCCAAAAAAGTTTGCGCCAAGAATGACGCAATAAATTGAAGCATTTTCAGCCCCCGCGAGCCTAACAGCCTGCAGGGTAAAAAGTCAATTGAAAATTTTAAGGTAAGAAAAAAATATTTATTCATATGCATTATCCCAAATAATGAAACTGACAGTCTGAATGAAGGAATACTGATTATCCTGAATCATGGCAAATATAAGTTTAAACACATATATTTAGAACTTTACATATAAAGTGCCCAACCATAGCTTAGAGTGTCATAAATAAAATAAGACTTACTTACCCTAAGACACTCATCTACATATAGTAGATAGCCAAACCAGTACTGAAACGAGAATCAGTAGAGGTAATGGTATAGAAGAGTATATCGTCGATCTGAAAAGGGAGGTAGGAGAAGAAATCTCTACGACCGATAACAGAGAACCTATGAAATGGATCCCCTAGAGGAAGACCGTTGTATTCAAATAGGCAATACTCTCTTCACATCCCTCTGACATTCACTGCACACTGAGAGGAAAACCGGGCTCCAGCCTGCTGCGAAGCGCATATCAAGGTAGAATCTAGCACAAACTTACTTCACCACCTCCATGGGAGGCAAAGTTTGTAAAACTGAATTGTGGGTGGGGTGAGGGGTATATTTATAGGCATTTTGAGGTTTGGGAAACTTTGCCCCTCCTGGTAGGAATGTATATCCCATACGTCACTAGCTCATGGACTCTTGCTAATTACATGAAAGAAATTGTATTTGCACCTTTTCTGGATTGATTAAGAATGCCTTAAGTCTTAATGTTCTGAAAAAATTAATCAGGTCAATCATAAGGTCAAAGGGTTTGGGCTATTCTATAAGGGCAAAAAGGAATTCTCCTACTCAATACATTAATCTTATTAGTATTTAGTACTTTAGAGGACAAGTTAACGATATTATTTACATTTAGGTATATGCCCTCCTGGCCATAGTTGATTGGTCACCTGTTTACTGGTAATGAGTTAAAAGTGTGTTTTGCACAGAAGTGTGTTAGGTTGACAAAGGGGCGGGAACCTTGCAACATTGCTGATGTTTTAGCTTTTAATAATGTTTTTTTCTACATTTTTGGAGTGTTGCTTTTTCTTATCTTTATCTATAATGTTTAATATGTTTTCAGGCAAAATAAAGTGCTGTTTGCACTTAGCAAACTTCACAGGATTTCCATGCAAAGGTTAATAGTTGCATATGTGGAAATATGTCATCATGTAAAGATTTTGGGGCTGATTTAGCAAGCTGTCAATCGGCCCCAATGCAGCTGTTTCCGCTCGAGCCTTCAGGCTCTCTGGAAACAGCAGTTAAGAAGCAGCGGTATTAAGACCGCTGCTCCTTAACTCGTACACCTCCTCTGACGCTGCTGACCTCAATCCGCCAGATCGTAAACAATCGTATTGATAGACACCCCCTGCTAGTGGCCGATTGGCCACAAATCTGCAGGGGGTGGCATTGCACAAGCAGTTCACCAGAATGTTATATTCAGCGAATCGCGATGTCTGTCGGACATAATCCGCTGTGCTTGATAAATCGGCCCCTTTGCCTGAAATTCAAATATTAACTAAAGAACTAATGAATGCATAAAAAAATATATTAATTTTATTTTTCTTTTATTAAATAAAGAAACTACATTTAAAAAATAAAAATAAAAAAATAAATACTTTTTTTATTAGTTCAAAATTAGTTCAAATGCTTTCATTTATTTTGCAACGGAATAAAGAAAACAACTTTCTTCATTTTTTCAATTGAAGTTACAAATTCATGTGAAAATGGGTTGCTTTGATATATTGCTTTTCTTCTGAATAGCCAGCAAGATATACATTCGGCCTGACACATATTGATGTGTATCATAAAAATACACATCAATTTACTTGGCATACCTTTTTGAATCTTGTTTTACAATATTGAAACGTGTTGACCCAATCATACTGTGTGTTTTTTAATAACAATATATTCTATACAAAGCAGAAGTCCATTGCTAAATTAATTTTATGTCGGCTCCATATTTTTGCTTGCTTATTTAATAATAATTAATTGTACTGATCATGTAATTCATTATATTGCATTCATATTTATAGTTCATTCATTTGATTGCTTGAACATATCATCATATGTGTTGTGAGATAATTCCTAACACCTGGTCTTATCTAATGACAATTATAAAATTAATCATATATTTGCATTCATGTTCATTAATAAAAAATATAAACACTAAGTAAATTTTGAGCAGATACTTGTTTATTCATTGCTAATTTGTGTTTTATCTAATGATTTTATTTGTTCACTGATCACTGCTGATTATTTAGTATTTTTAATGAAGTCATTTGGAAAAATTAATCTATTGTTGGTGTACTTGATCTGCCATCAGAACAAAAATAACTTGAATTTTGTATTTATTTTCTTTGAATACAAATTAGTGTGTATATTTTATACTAAAGCCTAGGGGCGCGATCCGATATAGATCGCAGTTTGCGGCGCAAGCGAGGGAACCGGCATCGCCCGCAGTTTCAGCTCGCAACTCGAGCTATCCCATATAGGTCGCCGTCAGATGCTAACGTGCCGTAAGTCTGACAAACCAGCAATGTCCAGAAATCTGCGCAAGTACAAATTTCTGGCGTCGCCAGTGACTTGCGCCACGTTAGAAACTGCCGGCGCCTATAAAACCTGACTAAAGTCTAAAACACCCGCACTGTCTAACACGCCTCCCTAACATAGCCCGCACTGTCTAACACGCCTCCCTAACATAGACCGCACTGTCTAACACGCCTCCCTAACATAGACCGCACTGTCTAACCCTCTATCCGCTATCCCCCCTCACTAGCCTAACAATAAAAAAGCTATTAACCCCTAAACCGCCGCTCCCGTACCCCGCCGCAACCTAATAAAGTTATTAACCCCTAAACCGCCGCTCCCGTACCCCGCCGCCAGCTATATTATATCTATAACCCCCTAAAGTGAGCCCCTAACACCGCCGCCATCTATATTAAAATTATTAACCCCCTAATGTAAGCCCCTTACACCGCCGCCATCTCTATTAAAATGATTAACCCCTAATTTAATCTACCTACCCCGCCGCCAGCTATATTATCTATATTAACCCTAAGTATATTATAGTTAATATAGTTATTACATTATATATATTAACTATATTAACCCTAATTATATTAGGGTTAATATAGTTACTATAGTATTTATATTAACTATATTAACTCTATCTAACCCTAACACCCCTAACTAAATTTATATTAAATTAATCTAATTCATTTATAAACTAAAATATTCCTATTTAAATCTAAATACTTACCTATAAAATAAACCCTAAGATAGCTACAATATAATTAATAATTACATTGTAGCTATGTTAGGGTTAATATTTATTTTACAGGTAAATTGTTAATTATTTTAACTAGGTATAATAGATATTAAATAGTTATTAACTATTTAATATCTACCTAGTTAAAATAATTACCCAATTACCTGTAAAATAAATCCTAACCTAAGTTATAAATACACCTACACTATCAATAAATTTAATAAACTACAAACATCTATCTAAAAATACAATTAAATTAACTAAACTAAATTACAAAAAAAAACAAACACTAAATTACAAAAAATAAAAAAAAGATTACAAGATTTTTAAGCTAATTACACCTATTCTAAGCCCCCTAATAAAATAATAAACCCCCAAAATAAAAAAAATTCCCTGCCCTATTCTAAATTAAACAAATTTCAAAGCTCTTTACCTTACCAGCCCTTAAAAGGGCCTTTTGTGGGGCATGCCCCAAAGAATTCAGCTCTTTTGCATACAACAAATACAATCCCCCCCCATTACAACCCACCACCCACATACCCCTATTCTAAAACCACCCAAACCCCCCTTAAAAAAGCCTAACACTACCCCCCTGAAGATCTCCCTACCTTGTCTTCACCACACCGGGCCGAACTCCTGATCCGATCCGGGCGATGTCTTCCTCCAAGCGGCAAAGAAGAATTCTTCCTCCGGCGATGTCTTCCTCCAAGCGGCAAAGAAGAATTCTTCCTCCGGCGACGTCTTCCTCCAAGCGGCAGCAAAGTCTTCATTCTTCCGGCGGCATCTTCAATCTTCTTTCTTCGCTCCGCCGCCGCGGAGCATCCATCCCGGCCGACTGCTGTACTACGAATGAGGTACCTTTAAATGACGTCATCCAAGATGGCGTCCGCCGGATTCCGATTGGCTGATAGGATTCTATCAGCCAATCGGAATTAAGTTAGAAAAATCTGATTGGCTGATTGAATCAGCCAATCAGATTCAAGTTCAATCCGATTGGCTGATCCGAACAGCCAATCAGATTGAGCTCGCATTCTATTGGCTGATCGGAACAGCCAATAGAATGCAAGCTCAATCTGATTGGCTGATTGGATCAGCCAATCGGATTGAACTTGAATCTGATTGGCTGATTCAATCAGCCAATCAGATTTTTCTAACTTAATTCCGATTGGCTGATAGAATCCTATCAGCCAATCGGAATTCGGCGGACGCCATCTTGGATGACGTCATTTAAAGGTACCTCATTCGTAGTACAGCAGTCGGCCGGGAAAGATGCTCCGCGGCGGCGGAGCGAAGAAAGAAGATTGAAGATGCCGCCGGAAGAATGAAGACTTTGCTGCCGCTTGGAGGAAGACGTCGCCGGAGGAAGAATTCTTCTTTGCCGCTTGGAGGAAGACATCGCCGGAGGAAGAATTCTTCTTTGCCGCTTGGAGGAAGACATCGCCCGGATCGGATCAGGAGTTCGGCCCGGTGTGGTGAAGACAAGGTAGGGAGATCTTCAGGGGGGTAGTGTTAGGCTTTTTTAAGGGGGGTTTGGGTGGTTTTAGAATAGGGGTATGTGGGTGGTGGGTTGTAATGGGGGGGGGGATTGTATTTGTTGTATGCAAAAGAGCTGAATTCTTTGGGGCATGCCCCACAAAAGGCCCTTTTAAGGGCTGGTAAGGTAAAGAGCTTTGAAATTTGTTTAATTTAGAATAGGGCAGGGAATTTTTTTTATTTTGGGGGTTTATTATTTTATTAGGGGGCTTAGAATAGGTGTAATTAGCTTAAAAATCTTGTAATCTTTTTTTTATTTTTTGTAATTTAGTGTTTGTTTTTTTTTGTAATTTAGTTTAGTTAATTTAATTGTATTTTTAGATAGATGTTTGTAGTTTATTAAATTTATTGATAGTGTAGGTGTATTTATAACTTAGGTTAGGATTTATTTTACAGGTAATTGGGTAATTATTTTAACTAGGTAGATATTAAATAGTTAATAACTATTTAATATCTATTATACCTAGTTAAAATAATTAACAATTTACCTGTAAAATAAATATTAACCCTAACATAGCTACAATGTAATTATTAATTATATTGTAGCTATCTTAGGGTTTATTTTATAGGTAAGTATTTAGATTTAAATAGGAATATTTTAGTTTATAAATGAATTAGATTAATTTAATATAAATTTAGTTAGGGTTAGATAGAGTTAATATAGTTAATATAAATACTATAGTAACTATATTAACTATATTAACCCTAATATAATTAGGGTTAATATAGTTAATATATATAATGTAATACCTATATTAACTATAATATACTTAGGGTTAATATAGATAATATAGCTGGCGGCGGGGTAGGTAGATTAAATTAGGGGTTAATCATTTTAATAGAGATGGCGGCGGTGTAAGGGGCTTACATTAGGGGTTAATAATATTAATATAGCTGGCGGCGGTATAGGGGGATTAGATTAGGGGTTAATAATTTTTATATAGGTGGCGGCGGTGTAAGGGGTCAGATTAGGGGATAGATAAGGTAGATGGCGGCGGTTTTAGGGGCTCACAGTAGGGGGTTAGTTTATGTAGATGGCGGCGGGGTCCGGGAGCGGCGGTTTAGGGGTTAATAACTTTATTAGGGATTTCGGGGGGGGGGATCGCGGTTGACAGGTAGATAGACATTGCGCATGCGTTAGGTGTTATTTAGCAGATCGCGGTTGACAGGGAGATAGACATTGCGCATGCGTTAGGTGTTAGGTTTATTTTAGAAGATCGCGGTTGACAGGGAGATAGACATTGCGCATGCGTTAGGTGTTAGGTTTATTTTCTAGTTAGTTTAGGGAGTTACGGGGCTCCAATAGTCAGCGTAAGGCATCTTACGGCTGCTTTTTGTGGCGAGGTGAAAATGGAGTAAGTTTTCTCCATTTTCGCCACGTAAGTCCTTACGCTGCATATTGGATACCAAACTGCGCTGGTTTGGTATACCTGCCTATGGCCCAAAAAACTACGGGCGACGGCAGAAATATACGCGCGTAACTTCTAGGTTACGCCGTATATAGGATACCAAATCAGCGTAAATATTGGCGTCGCCGGCTTTTGCGGGCGACGATTTATATCGGATCGACCCCCTGATGAATAGTATAGCATAAAAATGTCAGGGTTATATTGCGCTAACTTTGCTAACGAGCAATCTATAGCACTTATATTTTTTTCTCCCATATTACAAGCAAAATGTTAACGCTCAAGCGAAAGCCGAGGGCATGCTCTGGAGTTCTTCACAATGTTTTGAACTGTGATTTTATTATGCCATATCTAGATGTACACACACATACAAATCCACAAACAAGTATAAACTTTTAAGCCCTTCCAAGTCCAACACCTTGTCATATACATTTCCCTTTAATTCACTGTTTAAACATTTATTTTAATAGTAAACATATATTTTACATTTAACATGCATGTAAATCTATATATGTGTGTGTGTACTTTATTTTAATATGTTATACATGTGTTTTGTTCTGCATTTATTCTAGCCCTAACACTGGAGATGTGCATTCAGACTTCTGACAAATTAAACTTCATCTGAATTTTGCTGATTCGTCTAGTCGTTTGACATACGAGCAGCCAAATACTTTATTGGACAAAATGGATTTAAAATGAATGATTACTTAAAGTGAAGGTAAACTTAACCCGACTGCCTCACGGCATTGGATAGACTTTTAGAAATGAGCCAGAGTTTAATTCATCAAATTTTTTACATTTATTTATTTCCTCAAATTATTACTTTTTTACGCTCTGACGATAAGCGCAGCTCTCCCGTCCGCCAAATTGTCCAATTGACAGATGACAATTCTTAAAACAATGAATCCTTGTTTCCCCTCAGGCCGTGACATTTATGCAAAGGGAATGAACGCCCCGGGCGGAAACAAAGATCAGTTGTTTTAAGAATCGTCATATGTCAATCAATTAGAAAATATGGCGAGCAGGAGAGCTGATTTGTTTATGTCATGTGGCACCAAAAAAAATGGTGCTGAAAGTGGGGGAAGGCACTATATTGTTTGGTTAATAAGTTCCCTTGTTTAAATGATATACAGGGGGTCTTACCATTCATTTGGGCGCGATCCGATATCGATCGCAGTTTGCGGCGCAAGCGAGGGAACCGGCGTCGCCCGCAAATTCAGCTCGCAACTCGAGCCATCCCATATAGGTCGCCGTCAGATGCTAACGTGCCGTAAGTCTCACAAACCAGCGATGTCCAGAAATCTGCGTAAGTACAAATTTCTGGCGTCGCCAGTGACTTGCGCCACGTTAGAATCTGCCGGCGCCTATAAAACCTGACTAAAGTCTAAAACACCCGCACTGTCTAACACGCCTCCCTAACATAGCCCGCACTGTCTAACACGCCTCCCTAACATAGCCCGCACTGTCTAACACGCCTCCCTAACATAGCCCGCACTGTCTAACCCTCTATCCGCTATCCCCCCTCACTAGCCTAACAATAAAAAAGCTATTAACCCCTAAACCGCCGCTCCTTTACCCCGCCGCAACCTAATAAAGTTATTAACCCCTAAACCGCCGCTCCCGTACCCCGCCGCCAGCTATATTATATCTATAACCCCCTAAAGTGAGCCCTTAACACCGCCGCCATCTCTATTAAAATGATTAACCCCTAATTTAATCTACCTACCCTGCCGCCAGCTATATTATCTATATTAACCCTAAGTATATTATAGTTAATATAGGTATTACATTATATATATTAACTATATTAACCCTAATTATATTAGGGTTAATATAGTTAATATAGTTACTATAGTATTTATATTAACTATATTAACTCTATCTAACCCTAACTAAATTTATATTAAATTAATCTAATTCATTTATAAACTAAAATATTCCTATTTAAATCTAAATACTTACCTATAAAATAAACCATAAGATAGCTACTATATAATTAATAATTACATTGTAGCTATGTTAGGGTTAATATTTATTTTACAGGTAAATTGTTAATTATTTTAACTAGGTATAATAGATATTAAATAGTTATTAACTATTTAATATCTACCTAGTTAAAATAATTACCCAATTACCTGTAAAATAAATCCTAACCTAAGTTACAAATACACCTACACTATCAATAAATTTAATAAACTACTAACATCTATCTAAAAATACAATTAAATTAACTAAACTAAATTACAAAAAAAAACAAACACTAAATTACAAAAAATAAAAAAAAGATTACAAGATATTTAAGCTAATTACACCTATTCTAAGCCCCCTAATAAAATAATAAACCCCCAAAATAAAAAAAATTCCCTGCCCTATTCTAAATTCAACAAATTTCAAAGCTCTTTACCTTACCAGCCCTTAAAAGGGCCTTTTGTGGGGCATGCCCCAAAGAATTCAGCTCTTTTGCATACAAGAAATACAATACCCCCCCCCCCCATTACAACCCACCACCCACATACCCCTATTCTAAACCCACCCAAACCCCCCTTAAAAAAGCCTAACACTACCCCCCTGAAGATCTCCCTACCTTGTCTTCACCACACCGGGCCGAACTCCTGATCCGATCCGGGCGATGTCTTCCTCCAAGCGGCAAAGAAGAATTCTTCCTCCGGCGATGTCTTCCTCCAAGCGGCAAAGAAGAATTCTTCCTCCGGCGACGTCTTCCTCCAAGCGGCAGCAAAGTCTTCATTCTTCCGGCGGCATCTTCAATCTTCTTTCTTCGCTCCGCCGCCGCGGAGCATCCATCCCGGCCGACTGCTGAACTTGGAATGATGTACCTTTAAATGACGTCATCCAAGATGGCGTCCGCCGAATTCCGATTGGCTGATAGGATTCTATCAGCCAATCGGAATTAAGTTAAAAAAATCTGATTGGCTGATTGAATCAGCCAATCAGATTCAAGTTCAATCCGATTGGCTGATCCAATCAGCCAATCAGATTGAGCTCGCATTCTATTGGCTGTTCCGATCAGCCAATCAGATTCAAGTTCAATCCGATTGGCTGATCCAATCAGCCAATCAGATTGAGCTCGCATTCTATTGGCTGTTCCGATCAGCCAATAGAATGCGAGCTCAATCTGATTGGCTGATTGGATCAGCCAATCGGATTGAACTTGAATCTGATTGGCTGATTCAATCAGCCAATCAGATTTTTTTAACTTAATTCCGATTGGCTGATAGAATCCTATCAGCCAATCGGAATTCGGCGGACGCCATCTTGGATGACGTCATTTAAAGGTACATCATTCCAAGTTCAGCAGTCGGCCGGGATGGATGCTCCGCGGCGGCGGAGCGAAGAAAGAAGATTGAAGATGCCGCCGGAAGAATGAAGACTTTGCTGCCGCTTGGAGGAAGACGTCGCCGGAGGAAGAATTCTTCTTTGCCGCTTGGAGGAAGACATCGCCGGAGGAAGAATTCTTCTTTGCCGCTTGGAGGAAGACATCGCCCGGATCGGATCAGGAGTTCGGCCCGGTGTGGTGAAGACAAGGTAGGGAGATCTTCAGGGGGGTAGTGTTAGGCTTTTTTAAGGGGGGTTTGGGTGGGTTTAGAATAGGGGTATGTGGGTGGTGGGTTGTAATGGGGGGGGGTATTGTATTTCTTGTATGCAAAAGAGCTGAATTCTTTGGGGCATGCCCCACAAAAGGCCCTTTTAAGGGCTGGTAAGGTAAAGAGCTTTGAAATTTGTTGAATTTAGAATAGGGCAGGGAATTTTTTTTATTTTGGGGGTTTATTATTTTATTAGGGGGCTTAGAATAGGTGTAATTAGCTTAAATATCTTGTAATCTTTTTTTTATTTTTTGTAATTTAGTGTTTGTTTTTTTTTGTAATTTAGTTTAGTTAATTTAATTGTATTTTTAGATAGATGTTAGTAGTTTATTAAATTTATTGATAGTGTAGGTGTATTTGTAACTTAGGTTAGGATTTATTTTACAGGTACTTGGGTAATTATTTTAACTAGGTAGATATTAAATAGTTAATAACTATTTAATATCTATTATACCTAGTTAAAATAATTAACAATTTACCTGTAAAATAAATATTAACCCTAACATAGCTACAATGTAATTATTAATTATATTGTAGCTATCTTATGGTTTATTTTATAGGTAAGTATTTAGATTTAAATAGGAATATTTTAGTTTATAAATGGATTAGATTAATTTAATATAAATTTAGTTAGGGTTAGATAGAGTTAATATAGTTAATATAAATACTATAGTAACTATATTAACTATATTAACCCTAATATAATTAGGGTTAATATAGTTAATATATATAATGTAATACCTATATTAACTATAATATACTTAGGGTTAATATAGATAATATAGCTGGCGGCGGGGTAGGTAGATTAAATTAGGGGTTAATCATTTTAATAGAGATGGCGGCGGTGTAAGGGGCTTACATTAGGGGTTAATCATTTTTATATAGGTGGCGGCGGTGTAAGGGGTCAGATTAGGGGATAGATAAGGTAGATGGCGGCGGTTTTAGAGGCTCACAGTAGGGGGTTAGTTTATGTAGATGGCGGCGGGGTCCGGGAGCGGCGGTTTAGGGGGTAATAACTTTATTAGGGATTTCAGGGGGGGGGGGGATCGCGGTTGACAGGTAGATAGACCTTGCGCATGCGTTAGGTGTTAGGTTTATTTTAGCAGATCGCGGTTGACAGGGAGATAGACATTGCGCATGCGTTAGGTGTTAGGTTTATTTTCTAGTTAGTTTAGGGAGTTACGGGGCTCCAATAGTCAGCGTAAGGCTTCTTACGGCTGCTTTTTGTGGCGAGGTGAAAATGGAGTAAGTTTTCTCCATTTTCGCCACGTAAGTCCTTACGCTGCATATTGGAAACCAAACTGCGCGGGTTTGGTATACCTGCCTATGGCCCAAAAAACTGCGGGCGACGGCAGAAATATACGCGCGTAACTTCTAGGTTACGCCGTATATGTGATACCAAATCCGCGCAAATATTGGCGTCGCCAACTTTTGCGGGCGACGATTTTTATCGGATCGACCCCCATTTGTCTTTTGACACGTGTCCAATCCTGCCATAATATTACTAATGACTGATGTTAGGGACACCAACACTAAATGCTAGATTTTAGTCATACAGGAGTAGTGATGTCGCGAACCTAAAAAATTGGGTTCTCAAACAGCGAACGTGAACTTCCACAAAAGTTCGCGAACTGGCGAACCGGGCGAACCTCCATAGACTTCAATAGGCAGGCGAATTTTAAAACCCACAGGGACTCTTTCTGGCCACAATAGTGATGGAAAAGTTGTTTCAAGGGCACTAACACCTGGACTGTGGCATGCCGGAGGGGGATCCATGGCAAAACTCCCATGGAAAATTACATAGTTGATGCAGAGTCTGGTTTTAATCCATAAAGGGCATAAATCACCTAACATTCCTAAATTGTTTGGAATAACGTGCTTTAAAACATCAGGTATGATGTTGTATCGATCAGGTAGTGTAAGGGTTACGCCCGCTTCACAGTGCGCAGTGTAGGTGATATACTTGCCCTGACCATGCTTTGCAGACCAGGTATCAGTGGTCAGATGGACCTTTGCCCCAACACTGTGTGTCAGACATGCCATTATAGCAGACTTATATGGCTTTGGCGTTGCTTTTTGGTAATTAGAAGGCTGCTAAATGCCACTGCGCACCACACGTGTTTTATGCCCAGCAGTGAAGGGGTTAATTAGGGAGCATGTAGGCAGCTTGTAGAGTTAATTTTAGCTTAAGTGTAGTGTAGTAGACAACCCAAAGTATTGATCTAGGCCCATTTTGGTATATTTCATGCCACCATTTCACCGCCAAATGCGATCAAATAAAAAAAAAATGTTCACTTTTTCACAAACTTTAGGTTTCTCACAGAAATTATTTTCAAACAACTTATGCAATTATGGCATAAATGGTTGTAAATGCTTCTCTGGGATCCCCTTAATTCAGAAATAGCAGACTTATATGGCTTTGGCGTTGCTTTTTGGTAATTAGAAGGCTGCTAAATGCCACTGCGCACCACACGTGTTTTATGCCCAGCAGTGAAGGGGTTAATTAGGGAGCATGTAGGGAGCTTGTAGAGTTAATTTTAGCTTAAGTGTAGTGTAGTAGACATCCCAAAGTATTGATCTAGAACCATTTTGGTATATTTCATGCCACCATTTCACCGCCAAATGCGATCAAATAAAAAAAAATTGTTAACTTTTTCACAAACTTTATGTTTCTCACAGAAATTATTTACAAACAACTTATGCAATTATGGCATAAATGGTTGTAAATGCTTCTCTGGGATCCCCTTTGTTCAGAAATAACAGACTTATATGGCTTTGACGTTGCTTTTTGGTAATTAGAAGGCTGCTAAATGCCACTGCCCACCACACGTGTTTTATCCCCAGCAGTGAATGGGGTTAATTAGGGAGCATGTAGGCAGCTTGTAGAGTTAATTTTAGCTTAAGTGTAGTGTAGTAGACAACCCAAAGTATTGATCTAGGCCCATTTTGGTATATTTAATGCCACCATTTCACCGCCAAATGCGATCAAATTTAAAAAAAACTTAAATTTTTTCGCAATTTTAGGTTTCTCACTGAAATTATTTACAAACAGCTTGTGCAATTATGGCACAAATGGTTGTAAATGCTTCTCTGGGATCCCCTTTGTTCAGAAATAGCAGACATATATGACTTTAGTGTTGCTTTCTGGTAATTAGAAGGCTGCTAAATGCTGCTGCGCTTCACACGTGTATTATGGCTAGCAGTGAAGGGGTTAATTAGGTAGTTTGTAGGGAGCTTGCAGGGTTAATTTTAGCTTTAGTGTAGAGATCAGCCTCCCACCTGACACATCAGACCCCCTGATCCCTTCCAAACAGCTCCCTTCCCTCCCCCACCCCACAATTGTCCCCGCCATCTTAAGTACTGGCAGAAAGTCTGCCAGTACTAAAATAAAAGTTTTTTTTAATTTTTTTAATTTTTTATAGCATATTTACATATGCTGTGGTGTAGCATCCCCCCTTAGCCCCCAACCTCCCTGATCCCCCCCAAAACAGCTCTCTAACCCTCCCCATCTGCCTTATTGGCGGCCATCTTGGGTACTGGCAGCTGTCTGCTATTATTTCACAGTCAAAAAAGTGTTGTTTTTTTTTAAATGTACACTACTGTTACACCAGATATGAGTGGTGGCACTGGGCAAGTGGGCACAGTATACGCTGTGAGCCTGACACATGCTGGCAGGCAGGCAACTGCAATTAGATTACACAGGAAAAAAAAACAAAAGCAGACTGATGTTCTAGCCCTATAAAGGGCTTTTTGGGGTGCTGTCCTTACAGCAGAGATCAGATGAGTCCTTCAGGACTGTAGTGGACACTGAATACACTAGCCTAGCTATCGATGTCCCTATTAAATCAGCAGCAGCTACACTGTCCCTCCTCTCACTAAGAATGCAGCTTCCAAATGAATCTAAAATGGATGCTGTCCAGGAGGTGGGAGGGTCTGGGAGGGAGGGTCTGCTGCTGATTGGCTGTAATGTGTATTCTGACTGTGAGGTACAGGGTCAAAGTTTACTGAATGATGACGAATAGGGGGCGGATCGAACATCGCATATGTTCGTCCGCCGAGGCGAACCCGAAAATGCTATGTTCACCGGGAACTATTCGCCGGCGAACTATTCGCGACATCACTATACAGGAGTTATATGTTCTTTTAAACATACTGGCACAAAGGAGAGTGGAATACATGACTCCTAAAAAAGACTTACAGGTAGATTACGAGTTGTGCTTTTGTGTTTTAACGCTAAAAAAAATGTCAATTTCAGTGTTAAAACAGCAACGCAGCCAACAAGTCTTTTCGGTATTACCGTACCGCAAGCTTTTTAGTCTGTAACGCAACGTCAGTCCCGCACTCAAAAAAAATGAAGTTTTTTCATGGGATTCCCATAGCGCTGCCATTACGAGTTTTGCCGTGAGGCTAAAAAGCTTGCGTTACACCCTATAACGACAAGATCCGTACCGCCATCTAAGAGCAGTAGTTATGAGTTTTACACAACAAAACTGTTACATAAAACCCATAACTAAACAGTCACAAAATACACTAACACCCATAAACTACCCTATTAACCCCTAAACCGAGGCCTTCCCGCATCACAAATACTATTTTTAAGTTATTAACCCATAATCTGCCGCTCCCGACATCGCCGCCACTAATAAAATTTATTAACCCCTATATCGCCCACACTATACTAAAGTTATTAACCCCTATTCCCCTGCACTCCAACATCGCCCACACTATAATAAAGATATTAACCCCTATTTTGCCTCTCCCCAACATCCCCGCCACTAAATAAAGTTATTAACCCCTAAACCTCTGGCCTCCCACATCACTGCAACTCAATAAACCTATTAACCCCTAAACCGCCAGCTCCCCACTTTGCCAAAAACTAAATTAAACTATTAACCCCTAAACCCAACACCCCCTAACTTTATATTAAAATTACAAGATCCCTATCTTAAAATAAATAAAAACCTACCTGTGAAATTTAAAAAAAACTAATTTTAAACTATAAATTAAACTAACATAACTATTAGACTAAAATTAAACTAACTAAAAATTAAATAAACTAAATTAAAAATTAAAATAACCTAACCCTACTAAAAAAATTACATCTACAATTACAAAAAATAAAAAATACTAAATTACAAAAAATAAAAAAATTCTAAAGTACAAAAAAACCAAACACTAAATTACGAAAAATAACAAATGAAATTATCCAAAATAAAAACAATTACACCTAATCTAATAGCCCTATAAAAATAAAAAAAACCTGCCCAAAATTAAAAAAATGTGGGCCTTTTGTAGGGCATTGCCCTAAGTTAAACAGCTATTTTACCTGTAAAAAAATACAAAGACCCCCCAACAGTAAAACCCACCACCGAACAAACCCCCCAAAATAAAAAAACCTAACTCTAAAAAAAAATAATCTACCCATTGCCCTAAAAAGGGCATTTGTATGGGCATTGCCCTTTTAAGGGCATTCAGCCCTTTTATCTGCCCTTAAAAGGGCATTCAGCTCTTTTAAGAAATGCCCAAACCCTAATCTAAAAAAAACCCACCCCAAAAAACTTTAAAAAAAAACACTAACCCCTCTTTTAGGTACTCACAGTTGCTGAAGTCCCGCTTGAACGATCTTCATCCAGGCGGCTCCATCTTCATCCATAGCGGGACCGGCATCTTCTTCATCCCTGCGGAGGTGGAGCGGTTGATGCGTGGAGGCGGAGGTCCAGGCAAAGGTCCAAGGCGGAAGTCCAGACGAGGTCCAAGGCGGAGGTCCAGGCGAGGACCAAGGCGGAGTTCCAGGCGGAGGACTATTGATCCGACATGGAGGTTCTCTTCAAGCAATCGTCCGCCACACACTGAGGATTCAAATGCAAGGTACCCCTTTTATACTGGGGGTACCATTGCATTCCTATTGGCTGAAAAAATGAAATCAGCCAATAGGAATTAGAGCTGCTAAAATCCTATTGGCTGTTCAAATCAGCCAATAGGATGAGAGCTACTGAAATGATATTGGCTATTCAAATCAGCGGATGATCGCATGAAAAGGACCTCCATGTCGGATCGATAGACCTCCCCCTGGACCTCTGGCTTGGACCTCCACATTGGTCCTTCGCCTGGACCTCCGCCTTGGACCTCCACATGGACCTCCGCGCATCGACCGCTCCGCCTCCACAGGGATGAAGAAGATGCTGGTCCCACGATGGATGAAGATGGAGCTGCCTGGATGAAGATGGAGTTCCTGGGATGAAGATCGTTCAAGCGGGACTTCAGCAACTTTGAGTACCTAAAAAGGGGTTAGTGTTTTTTTTAAGGTATTTTGGGGTGGTTTTTTTTTAAGATTATGGTTTGGGCATTGCTTAAAAGAGCTGAATGCTCTTTTAAGAGCAGGAAAAAAAGCTGAATGCCCTTTTAAGAGCAATGCCCATACAAATTGTTTTTTTCAGGGCAATTGGTAGATTAGGTTGTTTTAATTAGTTTTTTTTTATTTCATGGGTTTGGGGGGGGTGGGGGTTTGTAATGTTACAGGGTGTTTGTTTTTATTTTTAGAAAAAGAGCTGATTTCTTTAGGGTAATGCCCTACAAAAGGCCCTTTTAAGGGCTACTGGTAGTTTATTATAGATAAGGGTTCTTTTATTTTGGGGTGTTTTTTTAATGCGGTATTAGAATAGGGATAATTTGTATTATTTTGGATAATTCATTTGTTATTTTGTGCATTTTTTTTTCTTTTTGTGGTGTTTTTTTTGTTTTTTTTAGAATAGCCATTTTTTTATTTTTAATAGGCAGCAAAAGAGCTGAATGCCCTTTTAAGGGCAATGCCCATACAAATGCCCTTTAGAACTGATAAAATATTACAATTTCTAATATTGAACCTGCTTATCACTTGTGTGGTTCAAAGTGTATTGATTAGCCCTATAAGGGTGGTTATCCAGTCATCAAATATATTAGGATGTTCATTATGAGTATTGCAATACTTTGATCTTAATATGAGGGATATAATGGCCTTTAACAGTGATAAGTTTTAACGTCTGACACACTCACAATGGTTAGTTATAACTTCCAGCACACTTACTTGATAAAAGTTCCAGGATGTTCATACAGGGGATCAGTCTGATAACTGTCTTGGCTTCAGATTCCGCTGTTGCCACTTGAGACAAACTTCCCTATAGGCTTTTCCATGCCCTAAGCATTTGTGTCGAGAGGGTAGAGTGCTCGGTAAAGGTTAAACTCATAGAAGTTTTATGAGAGCCTGCAGTTCTTCACTGACAGCACAGGGGAATCCCTTGTCACCCCCCACTTGTGGTGATGTAACACAGACAGCATCTCCCAGTTGGCACAACATTTTTGATAAACCTAGTTACTCTTATACAGCTAACACTCTCTCCTGCAAATATACGCTAAGTTCCTCAGGGGTATATTTAAGGCGGAATTGAAGAAAGTTTATAAGTTGCATAATGCATCTAACAAAGTGCCCATGGTTTCAATAATTCCAAGAGTATCAGGGAATAACATAAATGTTTCAAGGAAACCGAATGAATGCGTTTCATCCCTCAAGGCTCTTTCAAGGTAGGGTTTAGCCTTACTTTGACTTATTATATATACTCCTTATTTTCCTCATTGGATGATAATTCCTTAAGCCATTTTCACTTAAAGGGACATAATACTCATATGCTAAATCACTTGAAACTGATGCAGTATAACTGTAAAAAGCTGACAGGAAAACATCACCTGAGCATCTCTATGTAAAAAGGGAAGATATTTTACCTCACAATCTCCTCAGCTCAGCAGAGTAAGTTCTGTGTAAAAAGTTATACTTCACCTGCTCCCAGCTGCAGGTAAAAATAAAAATAAAATGAAGAAATGAACAGCAGCCAATCAGCATCAGCAGTGCTGAGGTCATGAACTCTTACTGTGATCTCATGAGATTTGACTTAACTCTCATGAGATTTCATAGTAAGCTTCCTTTACCTGATTGGGGAAATAATATGAGAGTTCACGAGGCTCATCCTTTCAGCTGTCCCAGGACAGACACACTAAAATGCTGCTCAGAAATCCTTTACAATGGGAGGTGGCTACTGAGGAACTTTTGAGGTAAAATATCTTTCTTTTTTTACATAGAGATGTTCAGGAGATATTTTCTAGTCAGCTTTTTACAGCTATACTGCATGACTTTCAAGTGTTTAAACATTTGGGTATTATGGCCCTTTAAGGTGGTTTATTCACACTTAAAAATGTTATTCTGAACCATATTAAAATTTAAAAAAAAAATCACTTTATTCAATTAAAACATTCTCTTTTTTTAAAAGCCCTAATTGTAAAATATTAAAATAGGCATATAATAGAAAATACCATAGATTATCATAAAACAACATACAGTATATACATATATACATAAACAAAAAATACATTATACGGCCAATTTATCAAAGCTCCGTATGGAGGCTTGAAACCCTCAAACAGAAGTTATGAAGCAGCGGTCTAAAGACCGCTGCTCCATAACTTGTCCACCTGTTCTGAGGCCGTGGACAGAAATCAACCCGATCGAATACGATTGGGTTGATTGACACCCCCCGCTAGCGGCCGATTGGCTGCAAATCTGCAGGGGCAGCAGTGCACCAGCAGTTAACAAGAACTGCTGGTGCAATGATAAATGCTGACAGCGTATGTTGTTGTTATTTATCAATGTGCAGCAGACATGATCCGCTACATTGTATCATGTCCGCTCGCACTATGATAAATCTACCCCTATATCTGTTTCAATGTATAGTAATGCATCCTAAGTCAGAAGAAGCAGTTATTACAATTGTTCAGATTTGGCAAATATATAATTTAATTATATATGGCACATGAGAGGAAAGAACTTCTAATTGAACATAAAAATCAAGAAATCAAGAAAAGATCAAAGCTCCCGCACAATTCTGCTTGATAGTGTTTACTCATGGATTAAAATACTGACACCAAATTCTTTAATGCAAATTATTGGTGAAATCAAAGGGACATTGTACTGTAAAATTGCTCTTTTAATGGGTTCCCGGTGAAATATTTTAAGAGCTGGAGTGTATTCAATTATTTACAAATATATTCTTTTCCTTGATATGAATACTGCACTATTATTATAGAAAACATATATTTACAAGAACAGTAGCAGAAAGCAGCCTCTCATTGGGAAATAGAGAGAGAGCTTAGCCCATTTGAAATGGTGTTGTTGCAACACAATGAACTTTTATCAGCTATTTGCCTGAATACATTGTCCCTTTAACCCTTTTCATTCTAAAGCTTAGATTTGATGTCCCATGGCTGCTGTTTCCTAGGCATGTCACAAAATGTTTAAGCATAATGTCCCTTTAATGCAAAGTGAAAACACTAAAATAACACAGGAACATTTAGTTTCCTACAAGTTTTAAAATTGACTGGAACCACATTGAATTTTAAAATATACTCTAGAAAATTCCACAAATACATGTTTTTTGTGGTTTCTTCTTATATAATGTAAATTATTAAATAATGTATTTAATTTATCTGAATGTTACTTCATTTCCATAAAATAATTGTTCCTAAATATTGTGATGCATATCAGTTGTAACCTTATATCACTTAAATGGACAGTCTGCTCCAGAAGTTTAATTGTTTAAAAAGATAGATTATGGGGGGGTGTCCAAGCATCAGACATGGCTGGCAGCAAATTCCTGAGCTCCCTTCTCTTAGTAAGTTAATACGCAACATATCAGAGGATAAACTCTCCATCTGTTCTTTTAGAATACAATTTATGATTCAAAAGCTAATGGCAGACAGTCAGATACCATTCTCACTCAGATCGGAGCCCTAGATCAGAATGACTCTGCAAGCCATGCTGCAAGCCAGTTGCGGGGTAGAATTATAGCTATACTCACATCATAAAGTGGACTTATGCTGATTAGTTTCTGGGAGCACTAACCCGGAACTGAGGAGCAACGCATCCGCATACCTTAGCAGTCAAAATGGAGGCTGCAATTATTTCCATGCTGCAGGACCTGGAAGCTCAGTTAGCACACACTCCTGTAACCTCCAAGAAACTCTCAAAGAAGAGTGGAGCTCATTGATAGAAGCATGTAACCCCTGCAAAGACAACCTACGTCTACAGAAGACCACTTTGCACCCTACCCTGCACGCCATGATCAAGAGCATATAGCATTACTCACTGGCGATCCGGAGACCAAGGAGGACGCCCTGATGAATATCCAAGAAGGGAATATCAACCCGGTTCAGATCAGGCTAGAGCGGTTAGAAGAAACCGCTACACAGCACGTAACTGCTGAGCAAACGACTACTCCTGGAAAGACAACCACCTTATCAACACAAATAGAAGCTATGTGGGAAGAGGAATCAGACCAGTGGCTAGTGACTTTCATCAGACCCATTGGCTCCTTCCTAATTCTTGCAACCAGAATCACTATGAGTAGCTCCAAGATTCCACAAAGTCAGGCCTGTACATATGATTTTCCTTATGCTCATGGGTCTCACCCCTGCCGCATTACATATCCGCACCACAGCTCTTTTCATGCTTCAAAGGTTGGAATCGGGAAGTGAACTTGCAAGTATTATTGTTTAGCAGAATATGCCGCTTATCACATTATGATATCAAATGTTTATGTGTTTGTTTTGCTTTCATTTTCTTCTCCTCCATTTTGTTTATATATACTCTGACTTTTTATCGAGCAACTAACTTGATATTAATTTATATTTATATTCTCAATACTGACCTGTTTAGCATGTCACATTACCAGACCTAACTCTAACTCATATTTTCCACAGTCTACTTATGCCTATTAAGGTTGAGCATCCCTTAATAATTAGTATTTAAGCTATCACTGCAGAGAGGTGACTATGACAGTGGCTTTCGTTCTTGTTATCAAGACTTATAAATTCTGTATGTACTTTAGGCTATACACTCATACTTACAGCTATTTCAAATATGAGATCAAAGCCTCACCACTTTATCTCTTTGCTGAAGCAATTCTACCAAAATAATTTTGTTTTAGATATTATTATTGTTTGGAGTAGCTTATGATTTAGAGGATTATAGTCTTCAATGCAAATAGTTAAGATACAGGTATATGGTTACTTACAGATTAACTAACTACATATGACTTAGAATATTTCACATATATTTTATAGAGTCATATTATCCTGGTGTAGTACAGGGTTCTATGATCACTTTCTCTAATTAGGAAATCTGACTTAGCGTATGGATAACAAATCCTTATAGTACACTTGTAGGAGTTGATATTTAGAGAAAACTCATTTTCGCCCCCAATCTATAGTTTTTAGCGATGTGGGAACTGTGAACTAATCCCTTTACGAATACAACCCTGCAATAGTAAAGCATTTGCCTAAGTTCAATGTTATACACACGACTAATACTCAAGGAGCAATATATTATAATAATAGTTATGGATACCAAGCAATTTATAAGGCAGTTCAATATGTTTTATTATTCAAGGGACACTCAACCCAAATTTTTTTCTTTCGTGATTCAGGTAGCGCATGACATTTTAAGCAACTTTCTAATTTACTTCTTTTGTCAAATTTTCTTCATTCTCTTGGTATCTTTATTTGAAATGCAAGAATGTAAGTTTAGATGCCGGCCCATTTTTGGTGAACAACCTCGGTTGTCCTTGCTGATTTGTGGATAAATTCATCCATTAATAAAAAAGTGCTGTCCAGAGTCTGAACCAAAAAAAGCTTATATGCCTTCTTTTCGAAATAAAGATAGCAAGAGAACGAAGAAAAATTGATAAGAGGAGTAAATTAGAAAGTTGCTTAAAATTACATGCTCTATCTGAATCATGAAATAAAAAATTAGGTTCAGTGTCCCTTTACGTGTTTAAGATGTTATTTGGGTGAAAAATGTACTCCTGTAGTCTTAGTTCTCACTATTAAAAAGCCTATGGGTTGTATCCATGTGTTGGGCTAAATATTTTTACCCTGTACTCAAGCCTTATACAAGACCAGACCTCACTCCCTTAAATGCTTACTATAGCAATTCTCGTGACTGTTTGTTTATATACACATATCCATATTTCTTACTAAATGAGAAATATCCTAGTATCACTCCTGTTACCATCACAAGATCTCTAATACGCTTGAGCATGCCTCAGTAATTAGTATTTAAGCTATTGCAACAGAGAGGTGACTATGCTAGTGGCTTCAGTCCTCACTACTAAGACATAAACTTTGAATGTACGTTATGCTGAGTACTCTGATTTGTATCTATGACAAATATGTGATTTTACCTCACTGTTTTATTTCCTTGCTGCAGTAATTTAGATCAGCCAATCTTGCTTGTTTTAGATATCATCATTCTCTGTATGGGCTTGTACCTCAAGAGATTATAGTCAAGGACTAATTCATGGACTATTTCCTTTTATGGGCTCATTTGATACTTATAGTACACATGTTATCTCAGTTCAGAAGGTCCTCATTTATATTTCTTTGTGTTCTCTTTATATGTTATTGTTTTTCCTGTGTAAGTACTCTAATGGCACCCCTATTTATAATTTGCTGCATTAACTATGTTCATATCCTATATACTCTCCTAGACTAAGTCAACAAACGCCCCCTTAGTGCCCTTAATTAAGGTATGGCTCACTCTCATAATTGTATAATACATAAGATCCTCATTAAACTATTCAGGACCTAAGATTAAACTACATACTTTTTTTGTCCCAAAACTTACCTAGTAAGGGTTTGCTTATATCAGTTAAGACTACTTGGGGACAATGGATAGTAGTCAATTGAAACGTAGTAATTTGGATTTTTGATACTCTTAGCAGCTTGAAGAGCTTCTACTATTTACAGGTCTAGCAAGTGTTCTTTGGCATACCTATACTATCTGTTTTTATCAGCCAATAATTCATATGCCAAATATCCCTTCCCTTACTTAGAGCAACTCTTGCCTGCTGATTTTCCCCAATCCCAGTTTTACATTAACATTTTCCTCTAGTTTACATAAACCTTATCAGGCCCAATAGTGACCGTATATGTTGATAAATGAGGAAACAATCTACAACCATAATAATATAAAATAGAGGTTCTACATATCTGCCTAATATAACTCCTTATGTTACTTAAATGTGTATTATTCACTATTGTTAAAAAGAAACAACTGTTATCTCTGTATTATGGTAATCTATATCTGTTGTATTTGCCTGTATAACCTCAATAAAAAAAATATTAAAAAACAAAGCTAGATTATGCCCTTGTTACCCATTTCCCAGTTTTGCATAACATTGTTATATTAATATACGTTTTACCTCTGTAATTACCTTCTTACTATCTAGGCCTTTAAAGACTGCCCCTTATTTAGTTATTTTCACAGACTTGCATTTTAGCCAATCAGTGCTGACTCATAAATAACTAAACAGGAGTGAGCACAATGTTACGGTACACATGAACTAATGCCCTCTAACTGTGAAAAACTGTAAAAATGCACTGAGATAAGAAGCAGCCTTCAAGTACTTATACATTAGCATAGGAGTATGGCTAGGTTTAGCTTTCAAAAAAGAATACAAAAAGAACAAAATACATTTGATGATAAACGTAAAATGTAAAGTTGTTTAAAATTGCATGCCCTATCTGAATCATGAAAGTTGAATTTTGATTGGACTGTCCCTTTAACATAAAAGGAGCACTGTTATTTTTTCTTCTATAGTTTAATGTTTTCTACAATGTGCAGTCTAAATAAATTACAGCTAAAGCTCCAGGAAGTTGATATCATTTACAGACACAATGCACCTATTATAAAATGTCCCAGTGTAAGGCTGAAATACAGAAAGGTATTATAGTCTGCACACTTCATTTGTAGAACTGAAAAGGAATCATTGTACTGTCTGCTCTCTAAAAACAGAATAGAACATCAATGTTTCAAGGCAAAACCTTTCAATAGAATGTTTCACTAATCATGGTCTTGGGTAAGGTTTTTGCCCTCTTTCTTAAATCTTACTTATCCTTGACTTTTACATTAAAAAATAATAATACCAAACTGACGTTAGCAAGATAATATGTTTGTGCAGTGTCCTCATTTTTTTAAAGCTTGTGGACACATTACATACAGAAATACTATAAAAATGACTTCTAGAATAAAATGTAATATTTCCATTATATTTCACTTTTACAACTATTTATTTTGTTTTAATGCATATTTATTTATATTTTGACTTTCATTAGACACTCCTTAATATTCAGCTAAAAATAAAAAGCCAAGTACTCGGGCTAAAACAGTATTTATTGGTACAGATTAAAAATACAAGTATGCAGGGGTGTAAGGGTGAACCCCCTGGCCTGCTTCATGCTAAACTTAGTGCTTAAATATTCAGCTAACTCATTTTAAAAAGTCACCAAATTAATGTACCCAATAATCAAGTCTACTCTCCTCCTCTCTTGTTAGCTCCTCATATTCCTGTCTACAGGATTTCTCCAGACTATCTCCTATTTTGTGGAACTCTCTTCCTCACTCCACAAGACTCTCTCCTTTTTTTGAAAGTTTCAAGCACTCCTTGTAGACTCTACCATTCAGGGATGCATACAATCTAAACTAACCTTTACTAAACTCAGTCCCCCCCAAACCCCCTTAGCATGTAAGTTTATGAGCCCAGCTGTTTGTAGATCACCTTCATAAGAGCTGACCACAACAGTGCAACTCTGGGCAGAGCCCTCTACCCACTTGATCCCTATAAATATTACCTTGCATATCAAGCCTATGTTTATAGTGCTCTGGAATTTGTTGGCACTTTACAAATACATTATAATAATATTAATACTAATAAAAGGCTAATGCTACCTTCATATTAATGTAGCTGCATTGTGGATTTATGTAAGGTTCAATTTTAATGCTTGTTAATCATCCTGATTGGATTGAGTTGGAGTGATTTAAAGGGACAATCTACACCAGAATTTCTATTGTTTAAAAACATAGATAATCCATTTATTACCAATTCCCTAGTTTTGCATAACCAACAAAGTTATATTAATATACTTATTACCTCTGTGATTACCTTGTATCTAAGCCTCTGTAAACTGTCCCTTTATTTCAGTTATTTTGACAGACTTGCATTTTAGCCAATCAGTGCTGACTCCTAGGTAACTCAATGGGCGTGAGCACAATGTTATCTATATGCCACACAGGAACTAATACCCGCTAATGGGGAAAAACTGTCAAAATGTATTTAGATAAGAGGCGCCCTTCAAGGTCTAAGAAATTAGCAAATGAGTCTACCTAGGTTTAGCCTTCAACTAGGAATACTAAGGCCTAGATTTAGAGTTCGGCGGTAGCCGTCAAAACCAGCGTTAGAGGCTCCTAACGCTGGTTTTGGCCGCCCGCTGGTATTTGGAGTCAGTGATTAAAGGGTCTAACGCTCACTTTACAGCCGCGACTTTTCCATACCGCAGATCCCCCTACGCCATTTGCGTAGCCTATCTTTTCAATGGGATCTTCCTAACGCCGGTATTTAGAGTCGTTTCTGCAGTGAGCGTTAGAGCTCTAACGACAAGATTCCAGCCGCCTGAAAATAGCAGGAGTTAAGAGCTTTCTGGCTAACGCCGGTTTATAAAGCTCTTAACTACTGTACCCTAAAGTACACTAACACCCATAAACTACCTATGTACCCCTAAACCGAGCTCCCCCCACATCGCCGCCACTCGATTAAATATTTTAACCCCTAATCTGCCGACCGCCACCTACGTTATACTTATGTACCCCTAATCTGCTGCCCCTAACACCGCCGACCCCTGTATTATATCTATTAACCCCTAACTTGCCCCCCACAACGTCGCCGCAAGCTACTTAAAATAATTAACCCCTAATCTTCCGACCGCAAATCGCCGCCACCTACGTTATCCCTATGTACCCCTAATCTGCTACCCCTAACATCGCCGACCCCTATGTTATATTTATTAACCCCTAATCTGCCCCCCTCAACGTCGCCGACACCTACCTACACTTATTAACCCCTAATCTGCCGAGCGGACCTGAGCGCTACTATAATAAAGTTATTAACCCCTAATCCGCCTCACTAACCCTATCATAAATAGTATTAACCCCTAATCTGCCCTCCCTAACATCGCCGACACCTACCTTCAATTATTAACCCCTAATCTGCCGACCGGAGCTCACCGCTATTCTAATAAATGTATTAACCCCTAAAGCTAAGTCTAACCCTAACACTAACACCCCCCTAAGTTAAATATAATTTTTATCTAACGAAATAAATTAACTCTTATTAAATAAATAATTCCTATTTAAAGCTAAATACTTACCTGTAAAATACATCCTAATATAGCTACAATATAAATTATAATTATATTATAGCTATTTTAGGATTAATATTTATTTTACAGGCAACTTTGTAATTATTTTAACCAGGTACAATAGCTATTAAATAGTTAAGAACTATTTAATAGTTACCTAGTTAAAATAATAACAAATTTACCTGTAAAATAAATCCTAACCTAAGATATAATTAAACCTAACACTACCCTATCAATAAAATAATTAAATAAACTACCTACAATTACCTACAATTAACCTAACACTACACTATCAATAAATTAATTAAACACAATTGCTACAAATAAATACAATTAAATAAACTAGCTAAAGTACAAAAAATAAAAAAGAACTAAGTTACAGAAAATAATAAAATATTTACAAAGATAAGAAAAATATTACAACAATTTTAAACTAATTACACCTACTCTAAGCCCCCTAATAAAATAACAAAGCCCCCCAAAATAAAAAATTCCCTACCCTATTCTAAAATACAAATATTACAAGCTCTTTTACCTTACCAGCCCTGAACAGGGCCCTTTGCGGGGCATGCCCCAAGAATTTCAGCTCTTTTGCCTGTAAAAAAAAACATACAATACCCCCCCCCCAACATTACAACCCACCACCCACATACCCCTAATCTAACCCAAACCCCCCTTAAATAAACCTAACACTACCCCCCTGATGATCTTCCTACCTTGTCTTCACCATGCCAGGTTCACCGATCCGTCCTGGCTCCAAGATCTTCATCCAACCCAAGCGGGGGCTAGACATCCACTGAAGAAGTCCAGAAGAGGGTCCAAAGTCTTCCTCCTATCTGGCAAGAAGAGGACATCCGGACCGGCAAACATCTTCTCCAAGCGGCATCTTCTATCTTCTTCCATCCGATGACGACCGGCTCCATCTTGAAGACCTCCAGCGCGGATCCATCCTCTTCTTCCGACGACTAGACGACGAATGACGGTTCCTTTAAGGGACGTCATCCAAGATGGCGTCCCTCGAATTCCGATTGGCTGATAGGATTCTATCAGCCAATCGGAATTAAGGTAGGAATTTTCTGATTGGCTGATGGAATCAGCCAATCAGAATATAGTTCAATCCGATTGGCTGATCCAATCAGCCAATCAGATTGAGCTCGCATTCTATTGGCTGTTCCGATCAGCCAATAGAATGCGAGCTCAATCTGATTGGCTGATTGGATCAGCCAATCGGATTGAACTATATTCTGATTGGCTGATTCCATCAGCCAATCAGAAAATTCCTACCTTAATTCCGATTGGCTGATAGAATCCTATCAGCCAATCGGAATTCGAGGGACGCCATCTTGGATGACGTCCCTTAAAGGAACCGTCATTCGTCGTCTAGTCGTCGGAAGAAGAGGATGGATCCGCGCTGGAGGTCTTCAAGATGGAGCCGGTCGTCATCGGATGGAAGAAGATAGAAGATGCCGCTTGGAGAAGATGTTTGCCGGTCCGGATGTCCTCTTCTTGCCGGATAGGAGGAAGACTTTGGACCCTCTTCTGGACTTCTTCAGTGGATGTCTAGCCCCCGCTTGGGTTGGATGAAGATCTTGGAGCCAGGACGGATCGGTGAACCTGGCATGGTGAAGACAAGGTAGGATGATCATCAGGGGGGTAGTGTTAGGTTTATTTAAGGGGGGTTTGGGTTAGATTAGGGGTATGTGGGTGGTGGGTTGTAATGTTGGGGGGGGGGGGTATTGTATGTTTTTTTTTACAGGCAAAAGAGCTGAAATTCTTGGGGCATGCCCCGCAAAGGGCCCTGTTCAGGGCTGGTAAGGTAAAAGAGCTTGTAATATTTGTATTTTAGAATAGGGTAGGGAATTTTTTATTTTGGGGGGCTTTGTTATTTTATTAGGGGGCTTAGAGTAGGTGTAATTAGTTTAAAATTGTTGTAATATTTTTCTTATGTTTGTAAATATTTTATTATTTTCTGTAACTTAGTTCTTTTTTATTTTTTGTACTTTAGATAGTTTATTTAATTTTATTTATTTGTAGCAATTGTGTTTAATTAATTTATTGATAGTGTAGTGTTAGGTTAATTGTAGGTAATTGTAGGTAGTTTATTTAATTATTTTATTGATAGGGTAGTGTTAGGTTTAATTATATCTTAGGTTAGGATTTATTTTACAGGTAAATTTGTTATTATTTTAACTAGGTAACTATTAAATAGTTCTTAACTATTTAATAGCTATTGTACCTGGTTAAAATAATTACAAAGTTGCCTGTAAAATAAATATTAATCCTAAAATAGCTATAATATAATTATAATTTATATTGTAGCTATATTAGGATTTATTTTACAGGTAAGTATTTAGCTTTAAATAGGAATCATTTATTTAATAAGAGTTAATTTATTTCGTTAGATAAAAATTATATTTAACTTAGGGGGGTGTTAGTGTTAGGGTTAGACTTAGCTTTAGGGGTTAATACATTTATTAGAATAGCGGTGAGCTCCGGTCGGCAGATTAGGGGTTAATAATTGAAGGTAGGTGTCGGCGATGTTAGGGAGGGCAGATTAGGGGTTAATACTATTTATGATAGGGTTAGTGAGGCGGATTAGGGGTTAATAACTTTATTATAGTAGCGCTCAGGTCCGCTCGGCAGATTAGGGGTTAATAAGTGTAGGCAGGTGTCGGCGACGTTGTGGGGGGCAGATTAGGGGTTAATAAATATAACATAGGGGTCGGCGATGTTAGGGCAGCAGATTAGGGGTACATAGGGATAACGTAGGTGGCGGCGGTTTACGGAGCGGCAGATTAGGGGTTAAAAGTGTAATGCAGGGGTCAGCGATAGCGGGGGCGGCAGATTAGGGGTTAATAAGTGTAAGGGTAGGGGTGTTTAGACTCGGGGTACATGTTAGGGTGTTAGGTGCAGACGTAGGAAGTGTTTCCCCATAGGAAACAATGGGGCTGCGTTAGGAGCTGAACGCTGCTTTTTTGCAGGTGTTAGGTTTTTTTTCAGCTCAAACAGCCCCATTGTTTCCTATGGGAGAATCGTGCACGAGCACGTTTTTGATGCCGGCCGCGTCCGTAAGCAACTCTGGTATCGAGAGTTGCATTTGCGGTAAATATGCTCTACGCTCCTTTTTTGGAGCCTAACGCAGCATTTGTTTGAACTCTCGATACCAGAGTTAAATTTATGGTGCGGCCAGAAAAAAACCCGCGGAGCGTTAACAGCCCTTTTACCGCCGAACTCCAAATCTAGGCCAAAGAGAACAAAGCAAAATTTGTAATAAAAGTAAATTGGAAAGTTGTTTAAAATTACATACCCTATCCGAATCATGATAGTTTGTTTTGGACTAGACTGTCCCTTTAACTCTAACACAATTGAGGTGGTGGAGAGACTCAAGCAAGCCTGAAACACTGACTAGGGGAAGATGGGGTACTATGACTTCACCTTTATAGGATATATATTCATTTATTAACATATGGAGGTTGCAGTTAATTTGCACAGATTAAACGTCTACACAAAGTAATTAAAATAGACAGCATTTAAATTTAGGACTAAAACAGCAATGTTTTAGCACTAGTGAATCATTACTTACATTAAAATTTGTATCTTCTGTTTGCAGATTGTATAAAAAAGCTACTAATACTGTCTTATAAAATTATACATGTTGCTGTTGACTGTTTTCAACTAATTTAATACTCTCTTTTGTTCCCTTCTAACTATTTTTTTTTTTTTTACATCTATGTCTGTTTTAGCATCCCTCACTTTTGTACTTTCTACATTTCATTCTTTTACTCTTGTTTTGGAAAGCAAAACTAAACCTCAGGATAGGGGCAGGATATGTTTTATGCATAATCTTACAACCTGTCCATTTATATAACAAGTAAAAAAACATAACCTAAAAATTTTATCCACATAATTAATAGAATTTATCATATAATAGATTTGGTTTATAGGGACAGTCTAGGCCAAAATAAACTTTCATGATTCAGATAGAGCATGTAATTTTAAACAATTTTCCAGTTTACTTTTATCACATATTTTGCTTTGTTCTCTTGGTATTCTTAGTTGAAAGCTTAACCTAGGAGGTTCATATGCTAATTTCCTAGACCTTGAAGGCCACCTCTTTTCAGAATGCATTTTAACAGTCTTTCACCACTAGAGGGTGTTAGTTCACTTATTTCATATAGATAACACTGTGCTCGAGCACGTGAAGTTATCTGGGAGCAGGCACTGATTGGCTAGACTGCAAGTCTGTCAAAAGAACTGAAATAAAGGGGCAGTTTGCAGAGGCTTAGATACAAGATAATCACAGAGGTTGAAAGTATATTATTATAACTGTGTTGGTTATGCAAAACTGGGGAATGGGTAATAAAGGGATTATCTATCTTTTAAAACAATACAAATTCTGGTGTAGACTGTCCCTTTAATGACAAATCATAGCATAGAATAATTGCAGTGAATTTATAAGAATATTTATTTGGCTCCCTAGATTTTGGATTAAAGCACCAATGTATCCCATTATGTATATAGAATGTTCCAAGAGGGGGAACCTGTCCACCTGTGTTGGAATTTAAGATAGCACAAGCAGTTGAGCAAAAACAGGGTTTGTATTTCATTCTGCAAGAAACTGGAATATATTATGTTCTCTCAGGTGGTGGAGAAGTAGCATTGATCTAAAGACAGCTACTTCTTAATTTGAGGTTGCAGGGTCTTGTGAGTGTGCTTGGACAATTTTTTCTTTTCTTTTTAAAACAGCTTTATTGTGCAAATATCCAAATACAGTGTACATTTTTATAAATTTGCATCTGGTTACAAATGTTGTGGAAAGTACATTTACAATCTATTGCTGTCAATTTTTATATTCATAATAACCATAATAATAAAAACCATTAATATAAACTAAAGTTTTTGAGAGAATGTTTGTGTGATCTGTAATAACCTTCTTTAAAATGTATTAGAGTCTTGTTATCCCTAAATTTGAAGTCTTCTATGTTAGTTCTGTCTTTTTCAATGAAGGCCCTCATTTACATATGTTTCCTATGTTATTTTCATTTGTATATACAGTATATATTGCCCCTTTTGTTTTGATGATAGCATTTATTCTGCCATTGTGGTAATGTGGGACATTCTCTACTTTTCCAGTTTTTGCTATGATGACTTTTATGCTATTACTGGCAATAAATAGGAGACTTCTTTTATATGATGGTAGTTTGGTGGGGATGTTATTTAGAAACCATATACAAGGATCTAGTGGAATCATTACTTCTAACATTTATGAAGTTTCTTTGGCTATTGCTTCAGAAATTAACTTGATATTGGGACACTGCCACCAAATATGTGTCATTGTTCCTTGCATTTGACCACATCTCCAACATCTATCCTCTGAGGGCGGAAATAGTTTATGAATTCTTGAAGGAGTGAGGTACCATCTTTGTATAATTTTAAGATGTATCTCTATTAGCCTAATGTAGGCTTAGACTTTAGTTACATTTGAGAATATATATGACAAATCTTTATATGTTATATCTATAAGTTCTTCTGTCCATCTGTCAATATAGTATGGAATGAACCCCTGTGTGGTAGACTGAAGAATTGAGTATGATAAAGTAAGAGTTTTCTTTATAAGCGATGGGGATTTACATAACTGTTCAAAAGGAGTCAATGATCATAACAAAGTTCTTCTATCTTCATGTTTCTGAATGTATAAGTGGCATTGTCTTAAAATGAACCAATTATTAAATACCAAAAGACCATTATCAATAGACTTGTGCAGCTTCGAAAAATTCATTTCGGTTCGGTTCGGATCGATTCGAATTTCGGTTCGGATCTATTTGAATTCAGAAAAATTTGAATGAATTTGTTTCGGATTCATTCGGATTCTTTCGGATTCGGAAAAATTTGGTTCGGTTTGATTCGGTTCGATTCGGTTCGAATCGATTCGGAAATTCAAAATTTCGGTAAGTGTTAGGTGGGATGTGCTGTGTATTACACTAGTATTATGTACTGTATATTGGGTTTAACCCATAGCAGAGTGATAAAACCTAATATACTGTACAATACTAGTGTAATACACGGCCATCCGAATCTACCGAATACATCCGAATCGATTCGGATGTATTCGATTCGATTCGGATGTATTCGATTCGATAATTCAGTTTTATTCGGAAGATTCGGCAGTATTTTAATTCGGAAATTTGATTCGATCCGAATCTCCGAATTTTCCGAATTTTCCAAATTTCCGAATCGATCTGAAACGAATCGCACATGTCTAATTATCAATCAATTCCTTAGAGGAGTGCATTTTCTGTACATTCCCTAATTGGTGGATCATTATTAGGAGGGAATATATTTTGTGAGTTTTGTAAATGTTCCCCTGGTAAGAAGTCTACATTGTCTGTCAACGATGTCATGGGTGAAAATCTTGATGAGACATGTGAGTATTCCACCAAGATTCTGTCCCACACCCTAATTGTCTCCATGATATTTGTGTTTTGCATAATGGTTTGTGGAAATGTGGTGCGTCGTTGCCAACATAGTGATCCTAAATGTCTTATTTCAGAAATGTCATGTTCCAACTTTACCCATGCCTTATGTTGATAATTAGTAAACCAATCAATACATTTCTGCATATGTATTGCCTGTCTATATTTTGTGAGATTAGGAACCCCCAAACCTCCCCCTCTAATAGGTAAACACATACATTTTTTATTAATTCTGGGTTTCTGTCTATCCTATATAAAGTTAAATATTCTATTCTGCAAGGTTGGTAAGAAATTTAGGACCAAGGGGATAGGTAGCATTTGAAGGAGATATAAAATGCCTGGCAAGATATTAATTTTGACAGTATTTATTTTGCCTAAGCATGGTATATTCTTTGACCTCCATGATGACATATCTCCTGTTAATGATTTTTGTAGGGGCTTGTAATTAGTTATAAACATCCCCTCAATTGTAGGAGCCAAGTTAATCCCTAAATATTTTAATTGGGGTTTTTGTAATTGAAATGGGAAAGTGGCCGTGATTTGGTTAAGAATGTTAATGTCACAATGTATGGCTAACATCTCTGATTTTGATTTATTAATTAAGAAGTTGGAAACCTTGTAGAAGCTATCTATTTCTTGTAAAAGGACAGGGATAGAAGTAGTTGGATTTCTGAGGAAAAAGAGAATATCATCTGCATATAATAGGATTTTGTATTCAGTGTCTTTAATTTGGAGTCCGGCTATATTCATATTTAGTCTTATCTTGAGAGGTGACAAGGGGGCACCCTTGTCTAGTTCTGTTTGATATTTGGAACGTGTCTGACCGAATACCATTGACTCTGACTTTAGCGGAGGGGGAAGTGTATAACGCCATGATCTTAGATATAAACGGGTTTCCCAAATTAAGTTTGTGTAGGGTCTCCCTTAAAAACAACCAACTGACGCGATCAAACGCGTTCATTGTGGGTATGTTGTGTTTTTGTATATGATTTATGAGATGTATAGCTCTAACTGTATTATCCTTAGCCTCTCTGGTATGTGTAAAGCCTACTTGATCATTACATATTAGGGTAGGAGGGATCGTGCTAAATCTGTCAGCTAATATCTTTGCAAAAAGTTTAAGGTCTGTATTTAGCAATAATATTGGGCGAAAATTTTCAGTTTTATTATTCCTGGTTTTGAAAGAACCACTATGTGCGCTTCCAATTCTACTGGGGAGAAAGGAGTTTCTACTGTGATAGAATTGAAAAGAGGTTCCATGTATGGGATCAGTGTATCTTTATATTTTTTATAATAATAATTAGAGTAACCATCTGGACCTGGTGCTTTGTTTGTTGGAAGTTGTTTGATTGCCTCCCTAATTTCTTTATGTGTTATAGGGTTATCAAGAGAGCTTTTCTGTTCAGGAGACAATTTGAGGGAATGAGACAGTGCTCAAATGTTCTTGTACCGATTTAGATTTCTCTATTAAATTACAGTTTATAGTATCTATATCGGTTTCAAAATTGTAAAGCTGTTCATAGTACTGTTTAAAAGCATCCGCTATCTGTTCAAATGTATTTATTTTTTTATTATGCTTATTCTGTAATGTTAGAATATAGTTTCTAAGTATTTTTCTTTTTACTTTTCTAGCCAGAATTTGACCAATTTTATTTATTGGACCAATTTTATTTTTGTTGCAATTTATATGCATTTTTTTTACAGTCTTTTCCTAGCATAGTATTAATTTATTCTTTGCATTCAGTCACCTTTTTGAGCAGATCTTGATCTGAAGGATTAATTTTTAGTTGATTTTCTAGGTCTGCTAATTTATTAAGCGTGTCATTAAGAAGTTTGTTTGCTTGTTTAGTTCTGTATGATTGAATACTAATTAACTCTCCCCTTATGATCGTTTTGTGAGCGTCCCATATCATTTTATTATCTGACACCTAGATTACGAGTTTTGCGTTAGAGGCTATGCAGTGTTAACGAGCAGTTTTCTTTCACCTACCTGCAGCGCTGGTAATATGAGTTTTCAGAAACCCGTCGTTAAAAGACAAGAAATGAGCGTTGAGCAACATTTTGCTCATTACCGCACTCCAATACCAGCGCTGCTTAAGTCAGAGGTGAGCTGGTGTAACGTGCTCATGCTCGATTTCCCCATAGGAATCAACTGGGAGAGCCGGCGGAAAAAAAGTCTAAAACCTGCAAAAAAGCAGCGTAAAGCTCCCAAACGCAGCCCCATTGATTCCTATGGGGAAATACAATTTATGTCTACACCTAACACCCTAACATGAGCCCTGAGTCTAAACACCCCTAATCTTACACTTATTAACCCTAATCTGCCGCCCCCGACATCGCCAACACCTGCATTATATTATTAACCCCTAATCTGCTGCTCTGGTCACCACCGCCACCTACATTATGCTTATGAAACCCGAATCTGCTGCCCCCTACATCGCCAAAACCTATATTATTTTTATTAACCCCTAATCTGCCGCCCCCAATGTCGCTGCCACCTACCTACACTTATTTACCCCTCCACTATAATAAACATTGTAACCCCTTAACCGCCGCACTCCCGCCTCGCAAACATTAGTTAAATATTATTAACCCCTAATCTGCCAGCCTTAACACCGCCGCCACCTACCTACACTTATTAACCCCTAATCTGCTGCCCCCAACGTTGCCACTACTATATTAAAGTTATTAACCCTCTAAGTTTAACCCTAAACCTAACACCCCCTAACTTAATTATAATTTAAATAAATCTAAATAAATATTCCTATCATTAACTAAATTATTCCTATTTAAAACTAAATACTGACCTATAAAATAAACCCTAAGCTAGCTACAATATAACTAATAGTTACATTGTAGCCATTTTAGGATTTATTTTTATTTTACAGGCAAGTTTGTATTTATTTAAACTAGGTAGAATAGTTATTAAATAGTTATTAACTATTTAATAACTACCTAGCTAAAATAAATACAAATTTACCTGTAAAATAAAACCTAACCTATGTTACACTAACACCTAACCTTACCCTACAATTAAATACATTTCCTACATTAAATACAATTACCTAAATTAAATTAAATTAGCTAAAGTACAAAAACAAACACTAAATTACAGAAAATAATAAACAAATTACAGAAATTTAAAATAATTACACCTTATCTAATAGCCCTATTAAAATAAAAAAGCCCCCCCAAAATAAAAAAAAAACCTAGCCTAAACTAAACTACCAATAGCCCTTAAAAGTAATCAGCCCTTTTACCTGTAAAAAAAATACAAACGACCACCCAACAGTAAAACCCACCACCCACACAACCAACCCCCCCAAATAAAATACATTCTAAAAAAACCTAAGCTCCTCATTGCCCTGAAAAGGTCATTTGGATGGGCATTGCCCTTAAAAGGGCAGTTAGCTCTTTTGCCGCCCAAGCACTAACCCCCTGAAGATCGACTTACCGGGAGACGTCTTCATCCAAGCCAGGCGAAGTGGTCCTCCAGATGGGCAGAAGTCTTCATCCAAGCAGGGCGAAGTGGTCCTCCAGATGGGCAGAAGTCTTCATCCAAGCTGGGTAGAAGTGGTCCTCCAGACGGGCAGAAGTCTTCATCCAGACGGCATCTTCTATCTTCATCCATCCGGCGCGTAGCGGGTCCATCTTCAAGACATACAACACGGAGCATACTCTTCATCCGACGACAAGGAACAGCCAATAGAATGCGGACTCAATCCTATTGGCTGATTGCATCAGCCAATAGGATTTTTTCTACCTTAATTCCGATTAGCTGATAGAATTCTATCAGCCAATCGGAATCTAAGGGACGCCATCTTGGATGACGTCACTTAAAGGTACCTTCATTCTGTTTTAGTCATCAGATGAAGAGGATGCTCCGCGTTGGATGTTTTGAAGATGCACCCGCTCCGCTCCGGATGGATGAAGATAGAAGATGCCGTCTGGATGTAAACTTCTGACCGGCTTGGATGAAGACTTCTGCCCGTCTGGAGGACCACTTTGTCTGGCTTGGATGAAGACGTCTCTCGGTAAGTCGATCTTCTGGGGGTTAGTGTTAGGTTTTTTTAAGGGTGTATTGGGTGGGTTTTATTTTTTAGATTAGGGTTTGGGCAGCAAAAGAGCTAACTGCCCTTTTAAGGGCAATGTCCATCCAAATGCCCTTTTCAGGGCAATGGGGAGCTTAGGTTTTTTTAGTTAGTATTTTATTTTGGGGGTTGGTTGTGTGGGTGGTGGGTTTTACTGTTGGGGGGTTGTATGTATTTTTATTTACAGGTAAAAGAGCTGATTACTTTGGGAAATGTCCCGCAAAAGGCCCTTTTAAGGGCTATTGGAAGTTTAGTTTAGGCTAGGGTTTTTTTTTATTTTTATTTTGTGGGGGGGGGGGGCTTTTTATTTTAATAGGGTTATTAGATTAGGTGTAATTAGTTTAAATTTCTGTAACTTCTTTATTATTTTCTGTAATTTTTTTTGTACTTTAGTTAATTTAATTTAGGTAATTGTATTTAATTTACTTAATTTATTTAATTATAGTGTTGTGTTAGGTGTTAGTGTAACTTAGGTTAGGTTTTATTTTACAGGTAAATTTGTATTTATTTTAGCTGGGTAGCTAGTAAATAGTTAATAACTATTTAGTAACTATTCTACCTAGTTAAAATAAATACAAACTTGCCTGTAAAATAAAAATAAATCCTAAGCTGGCTACAATATAACTATTAGTTATATTGTAGCTAGCATAGGGTTTATTTTATAGGTAGTTGATGCTGTGAGGCATGCGGCGTGACTGGCAACAGCCGTGGAACCGCTAAGAGACCGGAAATGACACCGGTCTAACTGATTTCAAGTTCAACCCACCTGGAAAACGGAGTGCCGTAGCAATATCGAAACCAAGCCACAAATCCAAATCCAGAGTACAAATAGTAAGCAGGCACTGCAACGAGGGTTTCTTATAAAATAAAAAGTATCCTTTATTGAAAAAACAAGGTTAACCAGCTACAAACGCTGGATGACACGCTCAAAAAGACAATGGCAGGAGTGTATGAGAGACACTATTTACTGTCTGACTAGTTTCGCGTCTCTCTTGGACGCTTATTCATAGACTAATTTGTGATGGGAGGAAGGCTGCTTAAGAAGGGAAACTTTAAATTCCATTGGCTGTTTGCTAAGAATGGTTTAATTAGCCACAGCCATTTATTTGTTAACCCTTAGTAAGAAAACCTTTCTCTTGATACATCACAAAATACAAAGTTAAAAATGAAGTTAATGAACCTCAATAAATTTTAAACTAACAATTATATACATTGATGTTAATATGAAACATGATTACAAGATATTAATAGAGGAAGCAAAATCCAAAACATGAGCTTAGACAGAAATGAAAAATATTGAAAAAAGTGAAAAAAATGAAAAAATAAAATGAAAAAATGAAAAGATAACTTAATAATAATAATTAATAAATAAATATACAAGTAAATTAGAAAAAAAAAAAAGATTACAAAAAATGAGAAAAGAAAACATAAGAAAAAAATTAATTAACTAACCAGCAGGCTAGTAAAAATGTCTTTGGAAAACCATTAACCCTATCTAGACCACAATTGAAGACATTAAGTGAAAATGATGGACCATGTACAAAAAGGCGAATATATACTGGCATATATATAGTACAGAAAGCAGAGAGGGATAAACTAAGAAAATGGAATCAATTATCAATAAAATAATTGATGTCACATTCACGGTTCATCCCTAATGGTGACCGAGTTTTAAGTTTCAACATCCAGAACAATTCCTTTTTCTTCTCTAAGATTTTAAATTTGTTGCTCCTCTAATGGATGTAATAGCAATATCTATGATGTTAATACTCATGTTGGCTATATTCGTCATGTGGTAACCATTGAAATGATTGGCCACTGCCGAATCCTTATTGTCATTTTTAACATCTCTGGTGTGTTCATTGAATCTTTTGCGAGCCTCTCTAGAAGTTTGACCTGTATATTGTAATTGACATAGGTTACAAGTGATAAGATAAACCACAAAAGTGGTGCAACAGTTAGCATAAAGCTCCATAGTATATTCATTTCCTATGCTGTGACTATGAAACTTGTCACCTTCATTGATATGTGTACACATTAAGCAGTTGCGTCCTCCACATTTGTAGTTGCCCCTATGTTGCAACCAATTTTGTTTGCTTACATCAGTTTTCATGACCAAACTTGGTGATATGGCTTGACCTAGGGTTTTACATTTTTTGGGAACATATTTAATATTCTTTATATGTGGTTTAAGTGTGTCATCCCCTAAGAGGACATGGGAATGTTTTTTCATGATTTTAACAATTTCATTATACTGTTTTGAATAGGCCGTGGTGAACACTACTGCATCTTTAAAGTTAGATTTCTCTTTCTTACTCAAATCAGGTTTTTTATAAGCACTATTGTGAGTACTTATACTTTTTCGACACTTTTCAAGGGAGTTGGTGTTATAACCCCTACACACTAATCTGTCTTTTAATTCCAGGGATTGAGACTCATACAGGGAGTGCAGAATTATTAGGCAAGTTGTATTTTTGAGGATTAATTTTATTATTGAACAACAACCATGTTCTCAATGAACCCAAAAAACTCATTAATATCAAAGCTGAATATTTTTGGAAGTAGTTTTTAGTTTGTTTTTAGTTTTAGCTATTTTAAGGGGATATCTGTGTGTGCAGGTGACTATTACTGTGCATAATTATTAGGCAACTTAACAAAAAACAAATATATACCCATTTCAATTATTTATTTTTACCAGTGAAACCAATATAACATCTCAATATTCACAAATATACATTTCTGACATTCAAAAACAAAACAAAAACAAATCAGTGACCAATATAGCCACCTTTCTTTGCAAGGACACTCAAAAGCCTGCCATCCATGGATTCTGTCAGTGTTTTGATCTGTTCACCATCAACATTGCGTGCAGCAGCAACCACAGCCTCCCAGACACTGTTCAGAGAGGTGTACTGTTTTCCCTCCTTGTAAATCTCACATTTGATGATGGAACACAGGTTCTCAATGGGGTTCAGATCAGGTGAACAAGGAGGCCATGTCATTAGATTTTCTTCTTTTATACCCTTTCTTGCCAGCCACGCTGTGGAGTACTTGTACGCGTGTGATGGAGCATTGTCCTGCATGAAAATCATGTTTTTCTTGAAGGATGCAGACTTCTTCCTGTACCACTGCTTGAAGAAGGTGTCTTCCAGAAACTGGCAGTAGGACTGGGAGTTGAGCTTGACTCCATCCTCAACCTGAAAAGGCCCCACAAGCTCATCTTTGATGATACCAGCCCAAACCAGTACTCCACCTCCACCTTGCTGGCGTCTGAGTCAGACTGGAGCTCTCTGCCCTTTACCAATCCAGCCACGGGCCCATCCATCTGGCCCATCAAGACTCACTCTCATTTCATCAGTCCATAAAACCTTAGAAAAATCAGTCTTGAGATATTTCTTGGCCCAGTCTTGACGTTTCAGCTTGTGTGTCTTGTTCAGTGGTGGTCGTCTTTCAGCCTTTCTTACCTTAGCCATGTCTCTGAGTATTGCACACCTTGTGCTTTTGGGCACTCCAGTGATGTTGCAGCTCTGAAATATGGCCGAACTGGTGGCAAGTGGCATCTTGGCAGCTGCACGCTTGACTTTTCTCAGTTCATGGGCAGTTATTTTGCGCCTTGGTTTTTCCACACGCTTCTTGCGACCCTGTTGACTATTTTGAAAGAAACGCTTGATTGTTCGATGATCACGCTTCAGAAGCTTTGCAATTTTAAGAGTGCTGCATCCCTCTGCAAGATATCTCACTATTTTTGACTTTTCTGAGCCTGTCAAGTCCTTCTTTTGACCCATGTTGCCAAAGGAAAGGAAGTTGCCTTATAATTATGCACACCTGATATAGGGTGTTGATGTCATTAGACCACACCCCTTCTCATTACAGAGATGCACATCACCTAATATGCTTAATTGGTAGTAGGCTTTCGAGCCTATACAGCTTGGAGTAAGACAACATGCATAAAGAGGATGATGTGGTCAAAATACTCATTTGCCTAATAATTCTGCACTCCCTGTATATTGCATCAGATTTAGTGTTTCTACGGATCCTTATAAATTGTCCCCTAGGTATTGCCCTAATAACATGTGTGGGGTGCTGTGAGGTGGCATGTAAGATTGTATTACCAGCTGTCTCTTTGCGATATGTGCTGGTAACAATTGTATTATCAGTGATTTGAAGTGTCAAATCTAAATAGTTGACCTTATTGTTGTTAAATATCCCAGTAAATTTAAGATTGAATGCATTTCCATTTATATATTCAATAAAAGTGTTAAAATCTATATCATTAAGGGGCTTTTTTACAATGACCAATAGGTCATCGATATAGCGTACATATATAAGGATATTTTCTAACCAAGGGTTATGTATACAATAGATATGTGACAACTCCCACCATAAGACATACAAATAATAATACAATACAATAATAATAATTAATAAATAAATATACAAGTAAATTAGAAAATAAATTTATTTATTTTATAGGTAAGTATTTAGTTTTAAATAGGAATAATTTAGTAAAAAATAGGAATATTTATTTAGATTTGTTTAAATTATACTTAAGTTAAGTTAGGGTTAGACTTAGCTTTAGAGGTTAATAACTTTAATATAGTGGCAGCAACGTTGGGGGCGGCAGATTAATGGTTAATAAATGTAGGTAGGTGGCGGCGATGTTAGGGCCGGCAGATTAGGGGTTAATAATATTTAACTAATGTTTGAGAGGCGGGAGTGCAGCGGTTTAGGGGTTTATTATAGTGGCGGAAACGTTGGGTGCAGCAGATTAGGGGTTAATAAGTGTAGGTAGGTGGCGGCGACATTGGGGATGGCAGATTAGGGGTTAATAAATATAATGTAGGTGTCGGCGATGTTGGGGTCAGCAGATTAGGGGTTCATACATATAATGTAGGTGGCGGCGGTGTCCAGAGCGGCAGATTAAGGGTTACAATTTTTATTTTATTATTTGCGATGCGGGAGGGCCTTGGTTTAGTGGTTAATAGGTAGTTTATGGGTGTTAGTGTACTTTTTAGCACTTTAGTTATGAGTTTTATGTTATGGCGTTGTAACATAAAACTCATAACTACTGACTTTTAAATGTGTTAGGACTCTTGACAGGGTAGGGTGTACCGCTCACTTTTTGTCCTCCCAGGACAGACTCGTAATATCAGCGCTATGGAAGTCCCATAGAAAAAATACTTGACGAAGTTTACGTAAGTCGTTTTGCGGTAAGGCCAAAGAAGTATTCGGTGCTCCTAAACCTGCAAGACTCGTAATAGCAGCGGGCATAAAAAAGCAGCGTTAGGACCTATTAACGCTGCTTTTTTACCCTAACGCACAACTCATAATCTAGCCGTATGTTTGGGTCAGTGTTAATATTAAAATATTCTATGATAGCTTTCTCCACCCATTGAAAACTTATAGCGTCATCCAAAAGACTATCATCTATCCTCCACGTGTAGTGTTATTGAGGTATGTGGGGCCAATGAAAATCACAATTTACAATAGAGTGGTCTGATCATGAGTTAGGTAATATTTTTAATCTTGTGACCATTGCTAGACTAGTGACATCCACTGCAAAGTAATCTATTTGCGAGTGTCTGTGATGTGGGTTTGAATAAAATGTATATTCATTTATATCAGGATAGTTAATTCTCCATGTGTCATGTACTGTCAGGTCTTTTAGTGATCATTTGAATGAATTGATCCCCCTATTTGGGACAGATGACACACCGTTGGAATTGTCCAAGGTGGGGTTTAGTGTGAGATTAAAATATCCTCCCATTATTATCGCATCTTTGGCAATCTCTAGAACTTTATTAGACAATTGTTTAAAAAAACGATCCTGTTTTAGGTTTGGTACGTATATATTCACCATTGTCACCATGGTGTTGTAGAGTTTTCCTATCAATATAATATATCTACCATGTTTGTCCTTGTATTTCTTAATTAAGGTAAATGGGATGGAATTCCTAATAAGAATGCCCACACCATTTGTTTGGGAATTGTTTGAGGCATAATATGTATTTCCAAATTTATGTGAAAAGGCTTTGGGTTCTCTTCCCTTTTCTTTGCTTAAATTCCCGTAATGCTATAATTCTCTTGTACTGATTGTTTAGACCTTTAGTGTTAGCTGTGAGAAAGGTAATGTTGCTTATCTTATATAGGATACTGGGGCTAAATTTCTTTAGTGTGCACATATTAGTAACTTTAAAGATAGAGGTTAGGTAAATCATGAATGATGAGATAATTAAAACATGGCATAATGCTCTATGTAAGGGATATACATTCTGTGACCTTTCTTTGTGACAATGGCCTCTAGTTATCGAGCCGTCAACCGCAAATACGCTGGAATTCCGCAGCGTATTTGTGGCAAGGCTGATTCACAATAGTTATCAAGCCCTACAGGCCGGCAAAAGTAGAATCTAGTAACGTAACATACGATCCGCCGGACACAGTCCGACACAGATCGATGGTTACACTCCAGATGTTCCGAACGCAAGTTCGGCACAATCTGACTACTTTTGGAAGTTATCAAAGAACAACCAGGTACGCTCGCCACTATTCCGGCCCAGCGTACCTGGTGTTCAGTCCCATAGGAATCAATGGGAATCTGACAGCAGCGAGAGCTCATGTTCGCTGCTGCCCGATATCCCATTGATTCCTATGGGAAGTGTCTGCACCTAACACCCTAGCATGTCCCCCGAGTCTAAACACCCCTAATCTGTCCCCCCTTCACCGCCGCCACCTACTTTATACTTATTAACCACTAAACCACCGCTCCCGGACACTGCCGCAACTATAATAAATTTATTAACCCCTAAACCGCCGCTCCAGGACCCCGCCGCCACCTATTAACCCCTAATCTGCCACCCCCTATACCGCCGACACCTACATAAAGTTAATAACCCCTATCCTGCTGATCCTGGACCCCGCCACAAATAAATTAATTGTTTAACCCTTAAACCACCGCACCCGGAATCTGCCGCCACCTACATTACATTTATTATCCCATATCCTGCCCCCCCTACACCGCTGCCACCTACAGTACATTGATTAACCCCTAATCTACCCCCCTACACTGCCACCACTATATTAAATTAATTAACCCCTAAATCTAAGTCTAACCCTAACACCCCCCTAACTTAAATATTATTTAAATTAATCTAAATAAAATTACTATCATTAACTAAATTATTCCTATTTAAAACTAAATACTTACCTGTAAAATAAGCCCTAAGCTAGCTACAATATAACTATTAGTTACATTGTAGCTATTTTAGGGTTTATTTTTATTTTACATGCAAGTTTGTATTTATTTTAACTAGGTAGAATAGTTATTAAATAGTTATTAACTATTTAATATCTACCTAGCTAAAATAAATACAAAATTACCTGTAAAATAAAACCTAACCTAACTTACAATTACACCTAACACTACACTATAATTAAATAAATTAAATTAATTAATTACAATTACCTAACATTAAATAAAATTAACTAAAAATAACTAAACTACAAAAAAACCTCTAAATTACAGAAAATAAAAAAATTACAAGAAGTTTAAACTAATTACACCTAATCTAAGCCCCCTAATAAAATAAAAAAGCCCCCCAAAATAATAAAATTCCCTACCCTATACTAAATTACAAATAGCCCTTAAAAGGGCCTTTTGCGGGGCATTGCCCCAAAGTAATCAGCTCTTTTACATGTAAAAAAAAAGAAATACAACCCCCCCAACATTAAAACCCACCACCCACACACCCAACCCTATTCTAAAACCCACCCAAACCCCCCTTAAAAAAACCTAACACGACCGCTTTGAAGATCACCCTACCTTGAGACGTATTCACCCATCCGGGCACAAGTCTTCATCCGATCCGGCCAGAAATCTTCCTCGAATCTGGGCAGAAGAGGTCCTCCAAGCGGCAGAAGTCTTTATCCAAGCGGCATCTTCTATCTTCAATCAACCGGAGAGGAGCGGGTCCATCTTCAATCCAGCCGACGTGGAGCCATCCTCTTCAAACGCCGTCCTAACACTGAATGAAGGTTCCTTTAAATGACGTCATCCAAGATGGCGCCCCTTGAATTCTGATTGGCTGATAGGATTCTATCAGCCAATCGGAATTAAGGTAGGAAAAATCAGATTGGCTGATGTAAACAGCCAATATAATGCAAGGTCAATCCTATTGGCTGATTGGATCAGCCAATCGGATTGAACTTCAATCTCATTGGCTGATGTAATCAGCCAATCTGATTTTTCCTACCTTAATTCCGATTGGCTGATAGAATCCTATCAGCCAATCGGAATTCAAGGGATGCCATCTTGGATGGCATCATTTAAAGGAACCTTCATTCAGTGTTAGGACGGCGTTTGAAGAGGATGGCTCTGCGTCAGCTGGATTGAAGATGGACCCGCTCCGCTCCGGTTAAATGAAGATAGAAGATGTCACTTGGATAAAGACTTCTGCCGCTTGGAGGACCTCTTCTGTCCAGATTCAAGGAAGATTTCTGGCCAGATCGGATGAAGACTTGTGCCCGGCTGGGTGAAGACATCTCAAGGTAGGGTGATCTTCAAGGGGGTAGTGTTAGGTTTTTTTAAGGGGGGTTTGGGTGGGTTTTAGAGTAGGGTTGGGTGTGTGGGTGGTGGGTTTTAATGTTGGGGGGTTGTATTTCTTTTTTTTACAGGTAAGCTGATTACTTTGGGGCAATGCCCCGCAAAAGGCCCTTTTAAGGGCTATTTGTAATTTAGTTTAGGGTAGGGAATTGTATTATTTTGGGGGGCTTTTTAATTTTATTAGGGGGCTTAGATTAGGTGTAATTAGTTTAAACTTCTTGTAATTATTTTATTATTTTCTGTAATTTAGAGGTTTTTTTTGTACTTTAGTTATTTTTAGTTAATTTTATTTAATGTTAGGTAATTGTAGTTAATTAATTTAATTTATTTAATGATAGTGTGGTGTTAGGTGTAATTGTAACTTAGGTTAGGATTTATTTTACAGGTAATTTTGTATTTATTTTAGCTAGGTAGCTATTAAAAAGTTAATAACTATTTAATAGCTATTGTACCTAGTTAAAATAAAAACAAAATTGCCTGTAAAATAAAAATAAACCCTAAAATAGCTACAATGTAACTAATAGTTATATTGTAGCTATCTTAGGGTTTATTTTATAGGTAGGTATTTAGTTTTAAATAGGATAAATTTATTTAATTATAGGAATATTTATCTAGATTAATTTAAATAATATTTAAGTTAGGAGGTGTTAGGGTTAGACTTAGGTTTAGGGGTTAATTCATTTAATTTAGTGGTGGCGGTGTAGGGGGTGTATATTAGGGGTTAATCAATGTACTGTAGGTGGCGGCGGTGTAGGGGGGGCAGGATAGGGGTTAATAAATGTAATGTAGGTGGTGGTGGGCTCCAGGTGCGGTGGTTTAGGGGTTAAACAATTAATTTATTTGTGACGGGGTCCGGGAGCGGCGGTTTAGGGGTTCATATATTTATTATAGTGGCGGCGGGGTCCGGGAGCGGCGGTTTAGGGGTTCATATATTTATTATAGTTGCGGCGGGGTCCAGGAGCGGCAGTTTAGGGGTTAATAAGTTTATTTAGGTGCGGGGGGCTCCGGGAGTGGCGGTTTAGGGGATAAAACAGTGAAGTATAGTGTGGGTGCTTAGTGACAGTGTAGCAAGAAAGCTGCGAATAAGCCGATGAGCAGCGAGATCGATGACTGTTAGTTAACAACAGTCCGCTGCTCATCGCACCGTACTTGGTGCACAGCTTTTTGACAGTTTTCTTGATAAATTTGGCGAACGTATTCAGGTCCGCAGTGGCGATGTTAGGCGAGCTTAGGCGAGCGTATTGGGGCCGGTGAATGCAGGTAAGTAGACAGGTTGATAACTAGAGGCCTATGTGTGTATTCTGGAAACATATACAAACAAAAACTTGTAATTAACTTAACAAATAAAACAGTATAAAAGTATGTATCCAACTTTAAGAGTTAGATAAAACATATTGTAGACTAAGATACTGAGGAGATTGCTAAATATTACTCTCAACTATATATCTTTCAAGATTCAGCATTGTAAAGCAAAAAACAAAACAAAAGAGAAGATGAAAAAGAAAAAACAAATAAGAAGAAAAAAACAAAAGAAAACAAAACAAAAACAAAGTCCAGCTTGACAACTTTTGGTAATATTAAGATTGTCCATTTTCTTTTCATAAATACTTAACCACTATCTTTTTTTGGAACAGCAAGTAGATGATATATAATATAAAATATAACTTTAAAAGGTCTATATGCCCGTACATTTAAATTTGAATTCTAAATTCAAGATTTTTAGTTTGATGCATAATGGAGAGCTCTTACCCATGTCCAATATTTTCAGTAGCATCTTCCCCTTCTAAAATATCCTGTCCTGGATTAGCTTTAAGCTTCTTCCTTCTTGGAGAAACTTTAGTCTATTTTGTTCATGAGTCTTTGGAATAAGTATGTTGTTTAGATGTTGAGGTGTGATGAATTCGGATATCAGACAGGGGTGGTTATTGGAAAGTAAGATTCAATGCTTCAGAAAATGACTGTAGTTCTTGACTGGTCCTGTATGTAGTTGATTTGCCTTCATGAGATACATTCAAGCTAAAGGAGAACCCCCAGCGATATTTGATTTGTTTTTCTTGCAAGACCTTTGTGATAAAGCGAACTTCCTTCCTTTTTTGTACTGTAGTTAGGCTTAAGTTTAGATATATTAGAAGACTGTGGTCCAGATATTTGATATTTGGATTTGAACGTGCAAATTTTTTCCTTATCTGTGAATCTTAGGAATCTCAATATGATGTCCCTAGGGGGTGCGTTAGTTCAAGGAGGAGGTCTCAGCGCCCTATGCGCCCTCTCAAGTTCTAGATCTGGGGCTTGCGGGTCTTTTAATATGTTTGAGTAGACCTTGTAGATAGTTCGGCAAATCTGTAGGCGTCACCATTTCTGGAGTCTCTCTGATCCGTAGATTATTCCTGCGCCCTCTATCGTCTAAGTCCTACATCTTCTCTTGAAGGTTTTCTATTTGACTATTACAGATGTTAGACTGTGAGGAAATAGAATCAAACATGGTGTTGAAAGCATCTTGGCCTTCCTCTAGGTATTCGACCCTGTGACCTATTTCTTTTATATCTTTTTTTCATATTTATCAATTCTGAGGTAATCAAATTTTTAAGACATCGAAATCAGCCTTGGTAGGTAAATGAGCTATTTCAGCTCTTATTTGGTTTGCATAGTCTGCTGTTATCCCTGCTGAGGGTGAGGTAGTATTCTCTGATCTTTCATTATCTTGTGATGCAGGTTTCATTTCTAGCTGGGTGCTATTTGGAGTTTGAAAAAAATTGCTGACTGAAGTCTGCAGACTTGTCTGTGCTTTGTTTAATTTATCTTGTTTTGCCTTAGATTTTGAGGCCATTTTCTCTTGGCTCTTTATGGTTCGTTAGTGCCCTTAAAATCAAAACTATAAGTTTGATGTAATGTTGTGTTTAGTCACAAGAAGTCTTTTATAGTATCTTAACATATATCAGACAGCCTCTTGCCATCTATATCTTTCCCTCTTTGTTGTAGTTGCTGGTATTAGGTAGAAGAGGCATCCGCTATCACATGCTGAAATTATGTCTTGCAGTGTGGTTGCACATCATATACCTTAAAAGATGAGAGATTTAATCTCAATAATAAAATGGCTGCAGTTCATCTGTGCTTGACTTTATCGTAATGGCAACTCTGATATTGCTTTAATGGTGTATGTTCCGTTTTTTACATCTATCTCCCTAGATTTCTTCTGGTAATTGTAATCCTCCACATTCTAGAAAACATTGGGCATCATTGATATCTTGTATGTGTGTGCGAATCGTAGAGCAGTACGCAATACATTTCTGGTTATGAACGCTTCCACTGCTCACTTGCGGCTTGATACTTAGCTATTCAGGGAACTTGAGTAATTTTTTCACATGTTTTACTTTACTCGGTTTGTGTGGTTGTAGGATCGTCAAGTTGTAGGGTCTGAACGTCCTGAATCTCACCGTAAAATGCTAAGAGAGTGGTATGTAAGCTCAGAGCTTCACCTATCCGCCACCATTCACCAGCATGGCCACGCTCCGCCCCCTTTGGACAATTATTTTTATACAGTTTTCAAAAACTTGCAAATAAAGAAAAATTATTGCTTTTCCATAAGAATTATTATTATCGGTGCAAATATATTTAAGATTTCAAGGATTCATTCTTACATACAAACAAATTAATTTATTAAATCAAAGATTCAATCGGACAGACACTCGTACTAATATTAAAAAGAATTGAATCTGCAGCTAAAAAGTAGTATGGATCACAAATGTAAATGTGTAGGCTATTGGAATATAATATTGTAGATTAAATATATACTATTTATGAGGAGCTATATTACTATTACCCAGGGAGTGGGAGGGACCCTATGCTACACAAAATAAAGTTTAGAAGGGAGAGGGAGGGAAGGGTTGATAAACAACAGAAAAATGGGGATTCAGGGGGGGAGACTCTACTTTGGCAATCACAGGTAGAGGGAAGGTGGGGGTACTGCTACACTACAGAAAAAATAGATGGTGGGGGAAGAGCTGTTTGGGAGGGATCAGGGAGGTTAGAGTGTACTCCTTACACTAGAATGCTATAACCCCTGCCAGCTAACTAATTAACCTCTTCACTGCCAGGAATTTCAGAAGTGTGGTGCGCAGCTGTAATAAGTGGCCTTCTAATTACCAAAAAGCAATGGCAAAGTCATTCATGTCTGCTATTTCTGAAAGGGGAGCCCAGAGAAGCTTTTACATCCATGTGTGTTATAATTGCACAAGCGGTATGTAAATAATTTCAGTGAGAAACGCAAAGTGTGTGAAAAAGTTAAATAGATTTTTTAATATGATCACATTAGCGTCAAAACAGTGGAATTAAATATACCATGATTGGCCTAGATCAATACCTTGAGTAAATCTACTAGTGTAACTGAGTAGAAATTGAGACAAATGCTTCTGTGTGTCGCCTCTCTTTGGAATCAATAATAATAATAATTTTTTTTACAAGTCTTTGCAATCTGTAACTGTACATTTTTTTTTCCTTTGATCCTAACTAAGTTGTCTTGTATATACACTTTTTTTTAAATGATTAATAGACAAACTTAGCAGTAAAGTCTGTGAAGCATTATTACCCTATCACTGAAACTAAGGGTACAAGCTGTGCCCGAAGTTTAATAAATGGGGCACTTATTCTGGGGATCCGAGTAACGCTACGCTATGAGCATTCTTCAAGAATGCAAAGGTTTTGGGGATTAATCTGGAATGATAAATAATGTTTATGTGAATCAACTACTGTTTGCATCAGATAAATAAAGAGAATTCCATTTATTATACCTGAAATATACACATGACGATAAAATATACTATAAGTGATACTAATATAAACTTACACCCTTTCTATTCTTTTAGCTCTCTGATTCCTTTCTTTTTGGCCACTCTTTTAGGTGTTAGAACAATTTAATATTGTTTTCATACAGCCATGTTTTTAATCACATTCTTAAAGTCAGCTCTAGAGCAGAAATGCACTGCTGGGAGCTAGCTAAGCACATGTGGTGAGCCAATGACAAGAGGCATATGTGTGAAACTACCCATCACCAGCTAGCTCCCAGTAGTGCATTTCTGCTCTTGAGCCTACCTAGATATGATTTTCAACAAAAGATACCATAATAACAAAGTCATTTTCATAAGAGAAGTATATTGAAATATGTTTAAAAACGTACATTGAATTTTGACATTCACATCCCCTTAATTTTTATGTAAAGTGTAAGACATTTTTCTCTAAATTATAAGTTAAATCACTGAAGTAGTAATAACACTGTTACTTGAATTTTAATAACCCTAATATTATATAAAATTAAATAATAATGTATCCGCACTGAACTTCATTATTTGATTTCATTATTGACTCAAAATAGCTAATTTATTAAAAAAAAAAAGTCATTAAAATGGCCAATGTAGTAATCAGTGTAAATGAAATATAATTATTTTTCTTGCATTGTCATGTGTATAGAAATTTGTCATTGGAACAAAGTCGGCAAGTAAATGATAGTAAAAACTAATATAATCTAAGTGGAAATTAAAAGTGTTCTGAGCTCTAGGAAGGATATATATAAAAACAACACATAAAAACAAGCTATTTAAGTCATTGAGTCATGAAATTTTAATTTTAAATTAGTATCCCTTACCTTTAACAAAATATAAAATTAAAATAATACCATTAAAATTTCCTGATTAACAGCTATTAAAATAATATTACAATACATCCCCATATAAATAATATTTATAGGAAATCGTATGGCAATATATATACTGTATATAGATAGATAGATAGATAGATAGATAGATAGATAGATAGATAGATAGATAGATAGATGATAGATAGATGATAGATAGATAGATAGATAGATATAGATATATAGTTATACCAGCACCCACAAAGTTGCACTGGTATTAGAAGCTGAGCACAGTGCAGGGAAGCATTGCGTTCACGAGTGCGCGCTTCCACAGGCTTCAATGGGAGCCTCATTCTCATGCTTTGAAACACGGCACGAGAACCTAGTAGAGCAGAGGGGGTAAATTGTGCAGCGATAGGCAGCAATTATTAAATATATATGTATATATACATATATTAACACATAAATATATATTTATCTAAGCATATACATACTGTATATATTTACAGGGAACACACACTTCTCATAAACCGCAATGTAAAGGCACCCCACACCCACCAACTTTAGCCCCTAAAAACTGCTTCAGTTTTTTATTTTAAAAAATGCATGTAATAGACACTACTATAAAGAAGAATATGAACAATACTGATCTAAAAATCCAGTATAAAATCTTTTAATAATTTAATCTATTTAGAATCTCCCAATTGAGCACTGTTGATGAGGTTAGACTGGGACACCCACTGAAATGGGCTGAGAGCAGACCCTCCCCTGTATATGAAAAGACCCATTATACAAACAGAAGCAATCTGAAGTCTGTATACATCAGTATACATCTAAAACTTTGGGGGTTGGTTAGGAGTCTAAAAATAAGCACAATAGCATTTAAAAATAAGCAAAACTATACATTTTTACAAAAATGGATCATCTACAAACCATTTATGCAATGAAAAATCTAGTGTACAATGTCCCTTTAAGGAAATTATCTCACACCAGGAGGGCAGAACATTGACCAGTGAAAGCTGTTGCTTAAACCTTAAATATTTTCACTGGGTGATTAGCAGAGGAGGCTCCTACACAGAAGTGGCTTTCTTTTTTTTTTTTTGGAGGGCGTTCATGCTACCTGTTTCTTTCTTCTGTACTCTGGATATACTCTCCTGTATGACAGTGAAACTTGTGAGATGAAGACAAATCTCAGATCTTGCTATCTGCCTACCTAGTTAACCCAAAGAAACCTTTTCCATGAAGGATACACTCAAACAGTCCCAACAGACAGAGGGACCTTTTTTTTATGAATATCAAATTGGTGCCTGGTAATGTATAATAGCAATATAGCATTGTAATAGTCACAACAGCTAAACTGTATTTATAGCAGTATTGAAATATCGGAAGTATTATTGTGATTTAAAATATTTTATAGATCTTTTAGATAATAATTATATTTGTATTGAGAACTACTATTGAATAAAAAGGGGCTCTCTATTAAATACTTATACATTGATTTTAAGTAACTTTAAGATATTTTAGAATCTGTATTTAAAGTTTAGCTATATTGTATATGTTCTATACCAGCTTGATATTGTACATGTGACTGTCCTAGAAAATGTATCCATTGATACTAAAGGTCTATTAGCTATATTGCTAAAGTATTTCAATTATTATAAAGTGTTCTAAGATTATATTTAATTGAGCTACATTGTATTTGCTGATAAATGCTGGAAAGTTGATTAACCATTATAAGGATTCTTATTGCTATATTTGATTTACTGAAAACTGTTTTAGATCTGCTAAACAGGCTTTAGGTTTAATGGTATCGTCTTATTGATTTGTTTTAACAAAGGTCCTGTTAATGGTAATTTTTGGTTCATACTCTATAGCTGAATTCTACCAACTAGCCATTTGTGTTATTAATTTGTATACTATGATTTATTCTAAATTGTTCTAGTAAATATTTACTGTAATATTTGACATTTCATTCATTTTGAGTCAGGATTTAGTTTTCTAACAATTTGCAAACTGTAACAGATGATTTAGTTTAATAGTTATCAATTAAAATATTTCTATAGCTTCTTTTATATTTTATTAAATCAGTTATATATTTGATCATAATTGATACCCTGATTACAAGATAAATATTTACTTCTGTCAGAACTTAGTTAAAAATTAATATTTAATAATCATTTTTGTTGTCATTAATTATTAATATTCATAAATATCTCAACCCTTTCATTAGTGGGCATCTTGCTATTAACGTATATAGCTATGCACCAATATATGAGCAAATGAGACTAGCAATATGGAAAAACACTAATTATAATAGCAATACTTAAAAAACACGATTGCAGAATGGGTTATGTAGATGTTTGTAATTATAAAATATTCTCATGTCTATTTTATTAGGATAGTGTGGTCTTGCTGGAGAAGACAAGACACTCTCAGAAACCTTGCTAGCACAAACAAGTGGCTCGCTATTGGAATTCTGGCACATTCTAAAGGCGTTGTCTAGATTCACCAAAATATTTTTCAAGCATGTGGAATTTATAATGACTATTTTTGTTTCAATTCTTTCACTGTTTTAAATGTTTATGTTATGGGTATGTTAGAGTTGACTGTTTTATAGGAGAAGGTTTTGAAGGAACTCATTCTACGTGGCAAGAAATTTTGATAATGGAACTGAAGTTGCAACTTACTACTTTGATGAAGCGGGTTACAAATCTTTATGAAATCCAACATTTACGAGTTATGATGCTGCAATGAGTTTTTTTTCCAGTGAAATATTAATTTTAAGAAAATGTGAATTTAACCTCGGCCTAGATAAATAGATAGAAAGAGAGATGGAGGGAAAGACAGATGGAGGGACTGACAGAAGATCTAAAGCTCTCATTTCAGACGAGATGATCAGTACGACAAGATCCTTCATATAATTTTAGAAACACAAATTTTACATTGAGAGATGTTTATCCCACTATGCAGGATTCTGTATGTGAAGGTGAGACTCCTATATTAAAATATAAGGTCTAAAAATAATCCCCAAAATTTCAACATGGCGGTGAGTTTTTGATCATCCAGATAAGGGCAAATAACTATAAAAAAATGTATGTATGCATCAATCTTGATATTAAGAGAGCTCACTTATCATTGGCTTACAAAATAATCAGAGGCTCATTCCCACACAAAACGCTAACATACTTCTAAATGGGAATTAGAGTTACAGACTCAATTTCCAGATGAAATTTGGAAGAGAGGATTTAAATTGACCCATTCCTCATCTATTTTACTAGCTTTAGCCGAACTCAATTATAAAATTCTTGCACACTGGTACCTTACTCCCCAAAGAATACACACAATTTTTCCTGGTGCTAATTCAAGCTGCCGGAAGCGATGTGGAGGAATTGGTACACACTCCCATATTTGGTGGTCATGTCTACAACTAAAGACTTACTGGTCTAAACTAGAACAATGTATCGCTTATACTCTGGGCATTGATCTCTCCTTCTCAGCTCCCATTATACTGCTTAATCATATTCCAAGCATAGGGTGTGCGTATCACACAAATGTATTACATGACATGTGCCAAACGTTTAATTCCCAGGCTCTGGAAACAGCCTCCTACATTCGCTCAATGGGAAGCTGAATTAAACCACATCATCTCCCTGGAAAAAAGACACTATTGGGAAAAAAGACACTACTGTTTTATTAGTAAGCAAGATTACATACTTGATATAATTTTTATTTGGGATCAAAGAGCAAGAATGTAATACTGGGACTGTTATTTATTTTTATTGTTTATCAATGTATTGCTTAAGAGATTTAGATATAATTTTGACGTTATCTACATATAGAATATAAATGTTAAGGTATCTTTTTCATATATGAATGTAATATATGTCTAATGTGAAAGTTGTTTTATCTTTTTTTTTTTTTCTTCTTTTTTTTCCTATTTTTGTTCCCTTACTTTTACCCAATTTACATATGGGTTACCAATGTAATATGTCTGATTTCTTTGTAACCTACGATTATAGTATATTCTTTTAATTCTGTTGTTAATATTGGATTACCCTCAATACCCTCAATAAAAATCATTTAAACACTAAAAAAAAATCTATGTATTTTGTATGAACTGTTTTAGATCTAGTGTAAGGCTCTTGAAATAAAGGTCAGTCCTAAAATTACAACTAACAACATGTCTTTAACATTTCAATTACAGTATATTCTAAACTAATTGTAAGCAACTGGGAACTGCCAACAATCTGTAGTATATTATTATAGGCAACATAATACAGTTTATCTTACTGTTCCGATGAACATTACAGTGTGTGATCACTGCAATCAGGTTAAAGGCTTTCTGCCTATCACAGTGAGTGGTGATTGTACAAAATTCAGTAGACACATCTGACACATGGGTTTACATAAATTACTGTTATTATCAAAGCTATTACTACTTTTGAACAAAAGTAACAATTATCTCTATAACAATTCCAGTATGTGTGTGTTCAGATAACGTCAAAATGAGACAGAGTTCTGGCAACAAGAATTTATAAATTTAAAAAATAATACTTAAGTATTTTTATTTTATCTTATATAATATTTAATATGTCACTTGTTAAACGTTATGTTTAAAATGTTTATGATAACATTTTTAGATTTGTTAAGGGTATAAATACTTCAATGTTTTTATTTAGTGGTGTTAGTCAATGTTATAGACAAACATCAGTTATGCAACATCACAAGATTAACTAGTGGGGTCCGACTTAACTAAAACTTTTATTTTTCTCAGACCTGAAAGAGTACACTGCAGACTTCTGAAGGACAACCCTGTTACCTATATTTCCCTAGGCTTTAATCGATAAGACCTGCAAAACAATACACTCTAAACTAACAATATTACAATGATTAACATTGTCAGCTACAGACTCAAGCTAGGATTGGTTACTCCAAATGAGTCTAGTGGTGAGTGGATTTCAGCTATTGAAAAACAATGACAGCAAATGTTTAGATCTGGCTGATATGTTATTCTATAGCAAGACAACAGAAATATTGTGTAATTACAAACACCTAGATTACGAGTTTTGTGTTGCAGCTTTTAACGCTGAAAAAAATGGTAATTTCAGTGTAACAGCAGGAATGCACTATTGGGAGTCGTGTCGGTATAGCTATACCGCAAGCATTGTAGCCTGTAACGCAAAGTCAATCCCACACTCAAAAAAATATGTTTTTGTGTGGGACTTCCATAGCGCCGGTATTACAGGTTGTGCGGTCCGGCTAAAATGCTTACATTACAGCCTATACCGACATGATCCATACCGTCATCTGAGAGCAGTAGTTATGGATTTTGTGTAACAAAAATATTTCACAAACTTCATACCTAAAATGTTACAAAGTACACTAACGTCCATAAACTACCTATTAACCCCTAAACCAAGGCCCTCCCGCATCACAAATACTATATTAAACCTATTAACCCCTAATCTGCTGCCCACCCACATTGCGGCTATTACATAAACCTATTAACCCCTAATCTGCTGCCCACCAACATCGCAAACACTATTTAAATATATTAACCCCTAAACTGCTCCCTGACATCGCCACCACTATAATAAAGTTATTAAACCCTATTTTGTTGCTCCCCGAGATCGCCACAACTAATTAAAGTTATTAACCCCTAAACCTCCGGCCTCCAACATCTCTGCCACTAAATAAACGTATTAACCCCTAAACCACCGCCCCCCACATCACAAAACACTAAATTAAACTATTAACCCCAAAACCTAACACCCCCTACCTTTAAAATAAAATTACAATATAACTATCTTTAAATAAATAAAAACTTACCTGTGAAATAAAAAAAAACTAAGAGTAAACTATATATTAAACTAACATTACTATTCTAATAAAATTAAAAAAACTACCAATTAAAATATCTAAATTACTAATTTAAAAAAACCAAACACTACAAAAAATAAAATAAAAAAATCTAATTTACAACTAAAAAAAACCCAAATCCTACCAAAAATAATAAACACTAAAATCACGAAAAACACTAAGATTACAAAAAAATAAACAAAATTATCAAAAATAAGAACAATTACACCTAATCTTATAGCCCTATAAAAATCTTATAGCCCTATAAAAATAAAAAAGTCCCCACCAAATAAAAACCCCACTAGACTACAATAAACTACCAATAGCCCTTAAAAGAGCCTTTTGTAGGGTATTGCCCTAAAGAAATCAGCTCTTTTACTTGTAAAAAAATACAAAGTCCCCCCAACAGTAAAACTCACCACCCAACCAACCCCCAAAATAAAAAACCTAACTCTAAAAGATACCTATGTTACCCATTGCCCCTAAAGGGGCATTTATATGGGCATTGCCCTTAAAAGGGCATTTAGCCATTTTTCAAAGCCCAAACCCTAATTTAAAAAAAAAACACCCCAAAAAATTGAAAACAAGATCTACTCAAGGTTTCTGATGTCTGGACATCCAGGCAGCGAGAAGTCTTCATCCAGGCGGCGTCTTCATCCTCTGGGGTTAGTGTTTTTTGTTTTTTTTTTTTAGGTAGCCTTTTTTTAGATTAGGGTGTGGGCTTTGAAAAAGAGCTAAATGCCCTTTTAAGGGCAATGTCCATACAAAATAGCTTAGGGTTTTTTTAGAGTTAGGTTTTTTATTTTGGGGGGTTGGTTGGGTGGTGGGTTTTACTGTTGGGGGGGGGGGGACTTTGTATTTTTTTACAGGTAATTTATTTAGGGGAATGCCCTACAAAAGGCCCTTTTTAAAGGCTGTTGGTAGTTTATTGTAGACTAAGAGGTGTTTTTATTTGGGGGGGGGCTTTTTATTTTTATATGCCTATTAGATAAGGTGTAATTGTTTTTCTTTTTGATAATTTTGTTAATTTTTTTGTAATCTTAGTGTTTTTTATTTTTGGTAAACTTAGTTTATTTAATTTTTTTGTAGGATTTGTTTTATTTATTAGTTGTAATTTAGATTTTTGAATTGGTAGTATTTTTTATTTTATTAGATTAGTTATGTTAGGTTAATGTATTGTTTAATGTTAGGTTTATATTTATTTCACAGGTAAGGTTATTTATTTAAATAGAGTTATATTGTAATTTTAATATAAAGTTAGGGGGTTGTTAGGTTTAGGGGTTAATAGCTTAATTTAGTGTTTTGTGATGTGGGGGGACTGGCTATTTAAGAGTTAATAGGTTTATTTAGTTGCGGAGATGTGGGAGGCCAGAGGTTTAGGGGTTAATAACTTTATTTAATGGCGGCAATGTCAGGGAGCGGCGGAAAAGGGTTTAATAGCTTTTATTAGTGGTGGCGATGTCGGGGAGTGGCAGATTAGGGGTTAATAACTTTATTATAGTGGTGGCGATGTTGGAGAGCGGCAGAATAGGGGTTAATAACTTTATTATAGTGTTGGCAATATTGGGAGCGGCGGAATAGGGGTTAATAAAACTTTTGTTAGTGTCTGCAATGTCGGGGGAGGAAGATTATGGGTTAATAACTTTATTAGAGTGGCGGTGATGTCGGGGGTAGCAGATTAGGGGTGTTTAGACTTGGGGTTTATGTTAGGGTGTTAGGTTTAAATGTAACTTTCTTTTCCACATAGACATCAATGGGGTTGGGTTACGGCGATCACCATTCCATACTTCAGCTGTTAGTTTTTTTCTAACACTTTCTCCCCATTGATGTCTATGGGGGAAAGCGTGCACGGGCATGTCAAAGCAGCCCTTAGCTTTTGTGCAGTAAGGAGCTTAATGCCACCATATTGTAATGCACAAAGAGGCTTTTCAGTATCTCATATTGGCAGCACTACGGAGAGTGAAATAACGCAACTTTTGTTGCGTTCATTTCGTACCCTGTATAGCGCAAAACTCATAATCTAGGTGTTTACTGTCCTTTTATTTAGCTCTGTAGCACTCCAATTTCTCAAGTGTCAGAACCAATACATTTACAAGTAAGTTGATTATTTACTTGTCCATTACTCTGCCCAGGAAAAGAAGAGAGTTAAAGGGACAGTCTAGTATAAATTAAACTTTCATTATTCAGATAGGACTTTTAATTTTAATCAACTTTCCAATTTACTTTTATCATCAAATTTGCTTTTTTCTCTTGGTATTCTTAGTTTAAACTAAACATAGGTAGACTCATATGCTAATTTCTAAGCCTTTGAGAGCTGCCTCTTATCACATGCTTTTTAAATCTCTTTTCAACACAAAGAGACAGAAAGTACACGTGGGCTATATAGATAACACTGTGTTCAGGCACAGGGGTTTATTTAAGATTTAGCACAAAACAATGCTAAATTTAAGACAATGGATAATAAACAGTCACAGTCATGTGATCAGGGGGCTGGAAGAAGGTTCCTAGATACAAGGTAATCACAGAGGTAAAAAGTATATCAATATAACTGTGTTGGTTATGCAAAACTGGGGAATGGGTAATAAAGGGATTATCTATCTTTTAAAGCAATAACAATTCTATGGTAGACTGTCCCTTTAAATGGGGTAAGGTGTGGAAGGATTTAGATAAGAAAAGTAGATGTAAAAATAATAGCACATGAGAAACCTATTCCATGCATAACAACATTTATACTTCCTATGGCAATATTTTTTATCATCTGCAATATTTAAGGTCTAGAACCTTGTCAAAACACTAACAACCTAATTGTGCACAGCTGTTGGACTAGTTGTTGCACTTTATTTAGTGGGTCAAAACCTGGAGACAGCAGTGGTTTCTAAATCTAAAGTTATCACTCAATCAGAAAATAAAGTTTTAGGTTTTTCAAGTATCTTTGGGTAAACTCCAATAATACTTTACTTTGAGAGATGTTCCTGCAGTATTAAAGGGACACTGAACCCATTTTTTTTTTCTTTCGTGATTCAGATAGAGCATGACATTTTAAGCTACTTTCTATTTTACTCCTGTTATCACATTTTCTTCATTCTCTTTGTATCTTTATTTGAAATGCAAGAATGTAAGTTTAGATGCCGGCCCATTTTTGGTGAACAACCTGGGTTGTTCTTCCTGATTGGTGATTAAATGAATCCACCAATAAAAAAATGCTGTCCAGGGTCTGAACCAAAAAAGAAGCTTAGATGCCTTCTTTTTAAAATAAAGATAGCAAGTGAACGAAGAAAATTTGATTATAGGAGTAAATTAGAAAGTTGCTTAAAATTGCATGCTCTTTCTGAATCACAACAAAATTGGGTTCAGTGTCCCTTTAAACTCTATCCAAAAACAAATTTGAAGCAACTTTTTAAACAGTTTATGAAATGTTCTACTTTAGCAAATGTTCACATGAGCTTTGATCCCATTTTAACATTTAAGTGGTTCAAGATGCTTCATTTTTTTATTATGTGGTTTTAAATCGTTATTTGAGAGGAAGTAGGATGGAGGGGCTCAGAGTGTGAGAGTCTGGCCCAACACTAGTAAGAGAGAGTGTTTTGTTTCAAGGCTGTTAGTGGGCTGGATTTATGCTAGAGAGAAGAGTGATTGGGAACAGCAATAGTAAGAGAGATTAGTGAAGGAAGTGGGTGGAGTCTTAGGGGCTGATTTATCATTTGTCAGAAAAAGCGTGTTAGGCGTTTGCACTGCTTCTCCTGTATTTATTTTGTTAAAACAAGCTCAATACTTAATTTTGTTGGCCTTAATTGGCATATAGTCTCTCACTATTAGGTTCTGACTTTACCGTTACCGGGTACACTCGATAACTAATAGTACTCTTAAGGATATAAGTACATAGGCTTAGGTGCTTGCTTAGCACTATGTGAGATAAAAACTGCTATCTTCTCCCTACCAAGTTGTTCTTATTATGGATTAGAAGTGGAGACCTATCTGTGAGACTATCTATCTACCGTATACGCTCCTTTTTCACAGGAGAAGTCTGTGTAAAACATTCTTTTTGTGTTTGTCCTTTAAACACAATTTTATACTTTATACACTTGATACGTTATTTCTTCATATTATATGGGTGGATGATATCATTTTTCTATACACAGTAGATATCTGGGGTATAATAACAGTCAGATTAATGGTGTATCTCCCTATATAGAGAAGCAGATTGTGGGTATTAATGTGTTGGGGTACGATGGTACCTTGTGGACATCCAACTTTATTGTAGGATTTATAAAATAATATTTTGCAACTAAATCATCCTATTTGGGAATTTTGTTGCAACCTTTGATACAATATTTATAGATTTATAAATTCCTTTACCGCTTTCAACTAACAGCAGTCCCCGTGACACTATACTCATACTGATACACATATAAGGATCCTACCCTTCTCTCTCTCTCATAATATATGGTGTTGTCTGTCATGTTTTTATTCTTTTTATATAATTATTTAATAAAAGATATATTTTATTAGTTACATCAGCCCTCCCTACCCACCCTCGTACAACTTATTTAGTCCCTTATCTCAGTGAGCCCCATAAATACCTCCTCTTCTCTACCTTAATCTTTTGGATATATATTACTTTGGTATTTAGACACTGCCTATGTAGGGATACATAGGTCTACCCTCCTAGGATATTCTAAGAGACTAAATATTTTCCCCTTACCTCTAATTTTAGAGGTCTTCTATTAACTGATAATGGATGTAGCCTTGACTGTGTTTGGGACTAGACCAGTGAGAGGGATAATGGGTGGAACCATGACTGTCTTAAACACACAAGGATGAACAGTGGCACTACTTAGACTTTTCCTCAAATAATAAGTCAATTTAGAGGTAAGAGTTAAATTGGTTCTACTGTATGTAGGAGGAAATGGTGCTTGTGCACAAATATAAACATGAACACCAAGGAAGAATGGTATGAAGGATACCAGACTACCCAAAGTATGCACTTACAGCACTCTAGGTCTGAACTAAAGGTTGGGATTCCTCAACAGGATATTAAAATATAACTTTTATTAGTATTAAAATTAAAAAAACAAAATTGTTTGGTTGATACACATACGATTAAATACGATTATGCTCCAGTGCCCAAATCAGTATAATGAGTTTCACGTTAGATCACAATTTATGATAATTCGGCCTGAATAAATTCACTAGTAATAGTGATCTAAATGGTTCAATAAATCAACTCGGTAATGGTTACCATCATAGTATAAATCTGAATGATAGAGCTCATGTACAGATTCTGATCAGGGTTGTGTAATCTCGACTTGATAAACTTATGCTATCATCATTCAGTATAATGGGTGATAGCAAAGTAATGAATATTATATAATAAAAGTGATTATCCACGAATAGGGGTAGGAGTGAGTTAAATATTCACAAAAACGAGGGTTTGATCAGTTATAACCTGGGCTATATTTTAGCCTGTATAATTGTATAAATAGCAATGTGTGCGTGCTTGGTGCTACTATAATTTTCTATATTTCATTAGGCATACATTCCTAGAAATTGGAATATGTTTATAGTTACAGTAAACCTAATTCTATGTCGCCCAGACCTCAGATCAGGCCACTTATGTTCACTTGAAGTTCTATGATAATTCAACCCTGATTAGTCTATACAGCAATTGCTGCAAAGTTACTCTGACTAATGTAAATCCACCTTTATAAATTTAGGCATATGCTTCATAGAAAACTTCATCAGCCGCTATTCCGGCGCCTCCCAGATTTTATTGATTGACAAATATCCCAAAGTTTATTCACAGTGCCAACAATTATTTTGGGCCAGTGTACGGCAGAATTGCCAATGTGTGATAATTCAAATTGTGTGCCCTGTGGCACAGCCAATGTCCTGATTCACAAGTGTTACAATTATCAGTCATTAATTTGTAACATTATTTCACTACAAATTCATTCATATACTGGGTTATAGCTCTAGTTAAATTTAGCACAGCCCCCTTTCCCTAAATGCTTTCTATGATTTAGTTTAAATTCAATATTCGTGATACAATATCTGTTGATTTTGAAAGCTCTGAAAGCTGTATTTGAAGTTTAAGCTAGGTCTGGCACAACCCAGATTGTATGTATAGAGTTAATTGTACATTAGTTTATAATATGAATCTCCCTTGAAACACACATTCATTCTCAAAATTCGATTTAACAATAAAGGTAAATCTAATCTGGCACAACCCAGAATATATAAGTGATGAATATCTTGCAGTATTAGTTTAATTCGCAACTATGTTGCAGGTTGATATATATGTTTCAGTTTGAGCGCCGTGTGGCATAGCAAATGCTGTGACTATCAGGCAGTATCAATCACACTCATACGTCTGTGAGGTCTTACAATACACGCTCATTCAAACACCGTTTGGTAGTTTAAGTTAAAACTGGCACAACCCAGTTGCTATAAAAATATATCTACGGCGTAGCGTGTAATTATTGAAAGACTTAGTTCATAATTGATAAAATAAAGTCTAGCATAACTCAAGCTGAATGAGTGTAACTTGTTATTATGTATACGATAAGTTACTATAACAGTATCTGCGGCGTAGCGTATAATTATTGAAAGGCTTAGTTAACAATTAATGAAATAAAGTCTGGCACAACCCAGGCTATATGGTTATAACTCGTTATTGCGTAAATCTTAAGAAAGGTTTTTGGACTATATGCACCATGTAAAGAGCCCAATTCGGTACCCTGACCCAGATAGGTCAATTATCTATGATTAGCTCTATGATTGCGATAACCCTACGCTCCACATGATTTAGCGGTACTGGGCTAGTTTAAAATACATAGAAAATAGAGCGTGAACGAGTTCAACACTCTCCCCTGATGCGTTTTGCCCAATTGGGCTTTATCAAAGGCAGCGAGCCGCCGTGTTTGTGGGGATATATACCCTGTGGGACCGGAAGTCCCGCCCCCGCTCCACTCTGATAGGTACTTTGATTGGTTCTAAATAAATTGATAGACAGCTAGTTGTTCCAATAGCGAAGTCATGTTTACGAGACTCCATGACCCTTACTCATGGGTACTGTGATTGGATCAAAATGAATTGATAGACAGCTAGTTGCTCCAATAGTGAGGTCATGTTTACGAAACTACATGACCCGTAATGTCAAGATGGATAGTTATAATGTATGTATTGTAGTAAACTGATTTGATCATCGTAGACTGTATCTCAAGTATTTATGTCAAACCGTTATTACTAGAAATTAAATATTTGTTGTAGGATAATGATCATCGGAATTCCTAAGATTCAATGTACTAAATATATCTATAGAGTGATTATCGGAATTCCTAAGGTTGAATGTGCTAAATATATCTATAGAGTTCCACACTGTCTACAGTTCTGAAGATACCCTAAATCTATGAATATATTAACAAATTTTCCTGTAACTCTTGTCTGCATTTTAAACTATATGTCATTGTTATGACTCATATACCTGAATCTGCATTTGCTTATAGACCCCAAAAGTTTTTGTATTTAGTTCTGTGTTCTAACCTATTTACTCTTTATTATTTGTACAACAAAATTAAGTTCAAGGCTTGCTAGAGCGTTGTTTAAAGAGCATTATAGATCAACATATCAAAATTAATTTCTGCAGCTATTATTTATAAATAAAATATTGCTTGAGTTTCAAAATTGATTTATTTCAAAGGGAAAATTTTTTTTTACAAGTGTTGTGTATAGAACAACTATTGAGTTGTTGTATGTGTACTGACAATAATAAAGTGTTCCCTAAACTTAAATTAAAGTGACATGTGAATTTCAGTTGTTATATTTCTTATAATAGACTCATATGTGAATGGAATATACTATGTTGCTATGTGTTGGGACAAAGGGTGTGAATATGGGGAACAGTGAAGAGATGGGAAAAGAAAATGAAAAGGGGGTAAATGTGATGGGTGTGCAAGAAAGATACCTTTAAGAATTGGGTTGTATTTCTAAGTGTGACTAAAGGTGCGAGAGAAAGAATATATAACTCAAAAAATCTTTATTTTCAAAACCAAAATCACGTGTATGTGTGAGTATGTAGTGGAGGTGACTGTCATTATTTCCCTAATGCAGATTTAATAAATGTCGCCAGTTGCTTGCCTTGTGAGTCATATTGGTTGTAATATAGGTTATTGTTACAAACATATGTCTCACTCTGCTTTGGGGGAAATGGCAATGTTAACTATTGGATCATATATAATTATATGAATATGCATAATAAAAGTTAGGTATTAGATCATAATTTTAGCAGATCTCCTAGTTATTAGTTAGTTATTAGATCATAATTTTAGCAGATCTCCTAATATTGCCTAGTCTTATATTTTCTATATGGATTTATCTGATTTTCCATAGTTGATCGTTTGATTCTAGGTATATTCATATGATCCTCATAGAGAGATAATAACCACTTATTAAAAATAAAACATTCATAGGATTGGATATCTTTATATGATTTTATCAAGTTTTGCAATCATGAGTTTTTATAAAGAAAAGAAATCTTGTCTCCATAGGTAAATTGCACAATCAACCTTATTCTTTCTTATCCTTTGTTGGATGAGTTTATTATTCTCTTAGTAATTATCATTAGACATAAGAGTCATTTTATCTTATTCCTTCTTTTATCAGGTTAGAAAGGTTCTTCTACTGATAATTACAAATAAACATACAGATTGTTTTGTTCGTTGAGACCCCAGGGTTGGACCGAATTTAATAAATAAATCCATCGGCTTTCAGATTTTAATAATGCCATTTCAAGGTCCCCTCCTCTGAACCCTAGGCTCACTTTCTCAACACCCCAGCATTGTAAATCTCTTTGGTTTGAGTTGTGATGTCTTAGGAAGTGTGCAGCTACACTAGTTAAGGTCTTTAATTCTTCTTTATCTTTGGCTGCATTTTTGATGTTCCTTAAATGTTCCAGAAGTCTTACTCTTAGTTTCCTGGTCGTCATTCCGACATAATACAGGTTGCAAGTGCATTGGAGTACGTAAATTACACTTTCAGTATTGCAACTTATGTATCGTTTAATTTTATGATTTATTCCAAATCTATCTTTGATCCCAGTGGTGTTTTTCATAAATTTGCACGTACTGCAATTCCCACATTTGTGGGCTCCGGGTTAAATGCTGAGGTGGTCTTTTTCCTTTGGAAATGACTACTGGTCACAATATCTTTGATGTTCTTAGTCCTCCTAAATCCAAATGAGGGACTTGGACCCAGCGTGGTTTTCAGTAACGGGTCAGTCATTAGTATATTCCAATGTTTCTTAATTATGTTAATGATTTGTGGAGTTTGTGTATTGTGAGTCAGAATTAATCTGGGGATTTGAGAGTTAGTTTTTTTCTGCCTTTTATGAAGTAAATTTTGTCGTGGTGTTAGACGGGCTCTCTGTTTGGCCTTTTTGATCGATCTTTTACTGTAGCCTCTTTTCAGTAATCTTTCCTCCAGATCTAATGCTCTTAATTCAAAAGTTTGAGCTTCTGAGCAATTTCTGCGAAGTCTCAGGAATTCCCCTGTAGGAAGGCTTCTCATTGTACCTGGGGCATGTGCACTGGTACTGTGTAACAAGCTGTTGGTCGCAGTAGGTTTTCTAAACAGATCAGTGCTAATGACCCCATCTCTGTTCTTACAAATGGTAATATCCAGAAAGTTAATCTGTATTATACTTTCCTCATGCGTTAATTTAATGTTCAGTCGATTGTTATTCAGATGACCAAGAAATTCCTGTAACTCCAAATGGGTACCTTCCCATATAAAGAAGATATCATCTATGAATCTAATCCATAAAGGTATTAGATCCGTGTATTTTTGATTCTCTTCCGTGAATTCATATTCTGTTTCCCACCATCCGAGGAACAGGTTGGCATATGTAGGTGCACACGTAGTGCCCATCGCTGTTCCCCGGGTCTGTAGGTAGAATTGGCTGTCAAATGTGAAAAAGTTGTAACTCAATACCATCTTCAGTAGTTTAAGGACGAAGTCATCATGTTCCTTGCCTTCTTCCGAATTTTTGTCCAAGAAGTATTTTACAGCTTGTAAGCCTTGTTCATGGTTTATGGATGTATAGAGAGATTCCACATCCGTTGTCACCAACCATGTTGTCTCATTAAGTGTTAGATGTTCAAGTCTTTGTAAGACTTGCATTGTATCCTGTACATATGAAGGCAATTCCTCTACGTAATGTCGTAGTCTATGATCTATGTACTCACTCGCCTTTTCTGTTAGACATCCAATCCCAGAAACAATCGGACGTCCTGGTGGTATTTCAGCATTTTTATGGATTTTGGGTAACATATAAAAGGTGGCAATTTTAGGATTGTTGACCGTAAGGAACTTCTTTTCCTTGATAGTAATAATCCCTTCATTGTGGGCTCTATTTATCAGATTGGTATAGATTTTCATGTATCCATCCATTGGATTGAAGAGCAGTTTGGTATAACAGGATTTATCCTTTAGTTGCTTTGCTGCTTCTTTTAGATACATGTCTAGTGGCCAAATTACTATATTGCCACCCTTATCAGATCCTCTTATCACAACTTGATCCCATTTCTTCATTTCTTGGATAGCCATATGTTCTTTGTAAGTTAAGTTGTATTGTGAAGGTATTGTTTGTAGTGCTGTTACATCTCGACACACTAAATCTCTGAATATTTCAATCTGTGGAGAGTTCACAAATTTTGGTACAAAAGTTGATTTGTTATTGAGTTTGTCCCTCCATTTTTCTGGAGTTTGTGGTTCTGATTCAGTTAATAAATTTTCCAGATCTCTGAGGCTGCTCAGCTCTTCTTCAGACCAACCATCTGGGTTAGAATTATGAGAGAAATGTTTTTTCAGAAGTAATTTCCTTATATATAACTGAATATCTTTGACAGTCTCAAATTTATCCACATTATTGGAGGGGCAGAATGACAGGCCTTTTGAGAGTACCGACATATGTTCCGGTTCAAGTTGTATATTTGATAAGTTTATTACTCTCAGTGATTCAGACGAATCTGGGAGAATGGGCTCTGTTCCCTTCTCTGTGATCTCCAGGGTCCCTGGTTGTCTTTGTATGGTCTCGTTCGTCCCCTCAATGGTTTTTTGTTTGCGCCCCCTGCCTCTGCGTGTCCTCCTCCCTGTTCTCCTACATCTAAAAAATCCTTTCTTTTATTCCTACTGGAGGATCTTGATGTAATCGTGGATGTAGGGTTAGGTGGTTCTTCATTATTGGATTGGTTATTTGTCGAAGTTCCTTCTTCACCATCAGTGTCAGAGATGTCACTTTCGATTATGTTCACTTTGGGGTTCCTGTTGTTAATATTACTTCTGTAGAAGCCATTCTTTTGCCATTTGTAGACTCTATTATTATTAAAGTCACTGATATCTCTGTTTAACTTTCCCTGTTTTGTAGTTTTAAGTTCGAGTTCATATTTATCAAGTTCCTGCTGATAGGATTTATAAAGTTGGTTGAAGTCTTTGAGGTGTTCAAATTTTTTTAGGACCTCATTTTGTTCTTTAATTTTTGTTTCTAGTAGGTCATACTCTGATTTATCATGTTTAACCAGTATACCCATTAGTTTCGCTGAACACTCGGATAAGGCTTCTTCCCATTCAGTAGTAAGAGCTGGATTTTTGAACTCAAAAGCCGGGAAGAGCTGAATTCTAAGCCCTCTAGGTATCAGTTTTCTTTCAATGTACTTTTCAAAAAAGTGGCGGTTCCACCATACTTTATCTTGGCGATACATAGTTCTGTGAACATCTTTAAGCGCCCCATCTAGTGTAGTTGCTATAGTAGTACTTCCTGCGGTATTATCTCCTTCAAAAATCTCATTTAAGTCAGCAGTTCTTTTTAGTTGTCTAGCCTGTCTATCTAAATCAAATGTAGAATCCATGTTGTAGTGGAGTAGTTTGTGTGCTCTACTGTTCTGAATTCTGGATAACCCAGATGTACTAACTTAAACACACAAGGATGAACAGTGGCACTACTTAGACTTTTCCTCAAATAATAAGTCAATTTAGAGGTAAGAGTTAAATTGGTTCTACTGTATGTAGGAGGAAATGGTGCTTGTGCACAAATATAAACATGAACACCAAGGAAGAATGGTATGAAGGATACCAGACTACCCAAAGTATGCACTTACAGCACTCTAGGTCTGAACTAAAGGTTGGGATTCCTCAACAGGATATTAAAATATAACTTTTATTAGTATTAAAATTAAAAAACCAAAATTGTTTGGTTGATACACATACGATTAAAATATGCTCCAGTGCCCAAATCAGTATAATGAGTTTCACGTTAGATCACAATTTATGATAATTCGGCCTGAATAAATTCACTAGTAATAGTGATCTAAATGGTTCAATAAATCAACTCGGTAATGGTTACCATCATAGTATAAATCTGAATGATAGAGCTCATGTACAGATTCTGATCAGGGTTGTGTAATCTCGACTTGATAAACTTATGCTATCATCATTCAGTATAATGGGTGATAGCAAAGTAATGAATATTATATAATAAAAGTGATTATCCACGAATAGGGGTAGGAGTGAGTTAAATATTCACAAAAACGAGGGTTTGATCAGTTATAACCTGGGCTATATTTTAGCCTGTATAATTGTATAAATAGCAATGTGTGCGTGCTTGGTGCTACTATAATTTTCTATATTTCATTAGGCATACATTCCTAGAAATTGGAATATGTTTATAGTTACAGTAAACCTAATTCTATGTCGCCCAGACCTCAGATCAGGCCACTTATGTTCACTTGAAGTTCTATGATAATTCAACCCTGATTAGTCTATACAGCAAATGCAGATTCAGGTATATGAGTCATAACAATGACATATAGTTTAAAATGCAGACAAGAGTTACAGGAAAATTTGTTAATATATTCATAGATTTAGGGTATCTTCAGAACTGTAGACAGTGTGGAACTCTATAGATATATTTAGCACATTCAATCTTAGGAATTCCGATGATCACTCTATAGATATATTTAGTACATTGAATCTTAGGAATTCCGATGATCATTATCCTACAACAAATATTTAATTTCTAGTAATAACGGTTTGACATAAATACTTGAGATACAGTCTACGATTATCAAATCAGTTTACTACAATACATACATTATAACTATCCATCTTGACATTACGGGTCATGTAGTTTCGTAAACATGACCTCACTATTGGAGCAACTAGCTGTCTATCAATTCATTTTGAACCAATCACAGTACCCATGAGTAAGGGTCATGGAGTCTCGTAAACATGACTTCGCTATTGGAACAACTAGCTGTCTATCAATTTATTTAGAACCAATCAAAGTACCTATCAGAGTGGAGCGGGGGCGGGACTTCCGGTCCCACAGGGTATATATCCCCACAAACACGGCGGCTCGCTGCCTTTGATAAAGCCCAATCGGGCGAAACGCGTCAGGGGAGAGTGTTGAACTCGCTCACGCTCTATTTTCTATGTATTTTAAACTAGCCCAGTACCGCTAAATCATGTGGAGCGTAGGGTTATCGCAATCATAGAGCTAATCATAGATAATTGACCTATCTGGGTCAGGGTACCGAATAGGGCTCTTTACATGGTGCATATAGTCCAAAAACCTTTCTTAAGATTTACGCAATAACGAGTTATAACCATATAGCCTGGGTTGTGCCAGACTTTATTTCATTAATTGTTAACTAAGCCTTTCAATAATTATACGCTACGCCGCAGATACTGTTATAGTAACTTATCGTATACATAATAACAAGTTACACTCATTCAGCTTGAGTTATGCTAGACTTTATTTTATCAATTATGAACTAAGTCTTTCAATAATTACACGCTACGCCGTAGATATATTTTTATAGCAACTGGGTTGTGCCAGTTTTAACTTAAACTACCAAACGGTGTTTGAATGAGCGTGTATTGTAAGACCTCACAGACGTATGAGTGTGATTGATACTGCCTGATAGTCACAGCATTTGCTATGCCACACGGCGCTCAAACTGAAACATATATATCAACCTGCAACATAGTTGCGAATTAAACTAATACTGCAAGATATTCATCACTTATATATTCTGGGTTGTGCCAGATTAGATTTACCTTTATTGTTAAATCGAATTTTGAGAATGAATGTGTGTTTCAAGGGAGATTCATATTATAAACTAATGTACAATTAACTCTATACATACAATCTGGGTTGTGCCAGACCTAGCTTAAACTTCAAATACAGCTTTCAGAGCTTTCAAAATCAACAGATATTGTATCACGAATATTGAATTTAAACTAAATCATAGAAAGCATTTAGGGAAAGGGGGCTGTGCTAAATTTAACTAGAGCTATAACCCAGTATATGAATGAATTTGTAGTGAAATAATGTTACAAATTAATGACTGATAATTGTAACACTTGTGAATCAGGACATTGGCTGTGCCACAGGGCACACAATTTGAATTATCACACATTGGCAATTCTGCCGTACACTGGCCCAAAATAATTGTTGGCACTGTGAATAAACTTTGGGATATTTGTCAATCAATAAAATCTGGGAGGCGCCGGAATAGCGGCTGATGAAGTTTTCTATGAAGCATATGCCTAAATTTATAAAGGTGGATTTACATTAGTCAGAGTAACTTTGCAGCAATTGCTGTATAGACTAATCAGGGTTGAATTATCATAGAACTTCAAGTGAACATAAGTGGCCTGATCTGAGGTCTGGGCGACATAGAATTAGGTTTACTGTAACTATAAACATATTCCAATTTCTAGGAATGTATGCCTAATGAAATATAGAAAATTATAGTAGCACCAAGCACGCACACATTGCTATTTATACAATTATACAGGCTAAAATATAGCCCAGGTTATAACTGATCAAACCCTCGTTTTTGTGAATATTTAACTCACTCCTACCCCTATTCGTGGATAATCACTTTTATTATATAATATTCATTACTTTGCTATCACCCATTATACTGAATGATGATAGCATAAGTTTATCAAGTCGAGATTACACAACCCTGATCAGAATCTGTACATGAGCTCTATCATTCAGATTTATACTATGATGGTAACCATTACCGAGTTGATTTATTGAACCATTTAGATCACTATTACTAGTGAATTTATTCAGGCCGAATTATCATAAATTGTGATCTAACGTGAAACTCATTATACTGATTTGGGCACTGGAGCATATTTTAATCGTATGTGTATCAACCAAACAATTTTGGTTTTTTAATTTTAATACTAATAAAAGTTATATTTTAATATCCTGTTGAGGAATCCCAACCTTTAGTTCAGACCTAGAGTGCTGTAAGTGCATACTTTGGGTAGTCTGGTATCCTTCATACCATTCTTCCTTGGTGTTCATGGAACCATGAATGTGTCTGGGATTGGACCAGTGAGAGGAAGGGTGAAGGATCCTTGACTATATCTGACTTTAACACATACATATTTATTGTACAGATTTTTAAAATAGTAAATTAATCATTACAATTTCAGATTATTGACATGTTGTGATGCATACTCTACATTCTGTTTATCATTTCACCTTTGATGTGGTCAGTTCGAACTTATTTATGATTAAGATCCAATGTTGAACAAAGAAATCACTGCATTGAAGGAAACTAATCAGAAAAATTAGAGCATTTATTTATTATGCACTCAAGCATCTGTGATGTGTGACACTAAATGTGCTTGTAAAAACAAATATATAGTACAACACAATACATGTTTATGCCTAGTTTAATATGCTATGTTGGATTTCAGTTTAAATGTACTATCTCATTCCTATATTGTTGTGTTTGTGTATCTGTGATATGTGTGTCTTAAATACAAAACATGGTTGACAAAAACAGAGGGCCAGATTACAAGTGAAGTGCAAAATAAAATCCAAGCAATTAAATGTTAACATTGGCTGAGTGCAATGCATTCCAATTTCATTTTTGCACTAGTATTATGTATATTAACTCCCAGTTAACCCCAGGAAATCTGTGTATATCCTAAACGGCTAATTAAAGGGACAGTCAAGTCCAAAATAAACTTTATGATTCAAACAGAGAGTGTCATTTTAATTAACTTTCCAATTTACTTTTATTACCAATTTTGCTTTGTTCTCTATGTATTCTTAGTTGAAAGCTAAACCTAGGTTGGCGTATATGCTAATTTCTTTAGACCTTGAAGACCGCCTCGAATATGAATACACAGAATAAACATATGTATTTTGGGTGATTACTCCTATACCATTAGAGCTCATCAACATGCGATGCGGTGCAGCTGCATCTTCTATTCCTGATCTAAGGTATGGAGTTAAGTTACATCGGGTGTTGACTGTCCCTTTAAGGTACATATATTTTGGTCTCTCTCCCAACTTGTTTTAAAATTAAGGGAAATTTCCCCCTTTGTCTTAGCATCTCAGGAATGTAATTGATATTTTAGATGGAGTTAAATTCATCAGTTATAAGGAAAATGCTCTAAAACTGAAATTCAAATTCCCAGTGCAAGTGTTCTCCAATTAACACTCTAGCAGTACTGCACATTTGTTGTAGCTAGAACACTGATTGGAGAACAGTTAAAACTGTTAGCTCAACTAAAAAATATAGTTTGAAGTGGGTGGATGGATCGTGAAGTATTTGAATTTCAGCGCTACATTAAAAAGTAATTTATAGCTCATCTTTATTACAACTGACAAATTAAGAACCATCTAAAGTATCACAAATATTCCGGATCTGTGTAGACAAAGGGGAAAGGTTACCATTACTTTAATAAAGGCTTATGACATAATAGTTTCAGAATAGTCTGGTCTACCTTTTGCTTAATTGCAGTCAATTATAGTGACCTAATAAAGCAAATTCTTCTTTTGTTCAAAACTCCTTTTTATTTTGTGTCAATATCTATATAATTTTTATGTTATTGAATTTCAATCAGTAATTGAAATAATTGAAATCATAAAATAACATTTAGATAAATTTGTAAACAAATTTGCCCGAATATTCCTTACAGAAGATTTAGACAAACCAAATTTTACAGTGCAGCACAAATCTAATGTCTTTTATGTTTGTTTGTATGCACATGCATATGCATATGTACACACACACTGACATACATAAACATATATGCATACACATATACAAATCCACACACACATACCTTAAATATACACCTCTAAGCTATTCCCAGTCTAACAAGTATATACCATGCCCCTTTAACTCACTGTTAGAAACATTTTTATCAATACAAAACATATCTATATAGCTCTCAAAATAAAAGCATAGTTTAAGACTGTGAAGAACTCCGCTATTTCTTCTTTGTTTTTGCGCATCTTCAGCTTAGCGCACATTGAGGTTAGCACTCCAGCGAAAGCTAGGACCTGAGTTTTTCAGTGCATTACATAGAATATATCTATTATGTGAGGGATACAGAGTGGCTGCCCTATCTGATCTCCAGATGTTAGAGGATCCATTTTGCCTTAAACGTGTAACCTGGAAGTATATATGGAAGAACTATGGACTACATTATAGCGCTAGCATTTTTATGCTCCAATTGTAATCTAGACTATTATGTGCAAATGTCATTAGAAAAACAGTTTTTCTTATAGATTCTGCTGAATTTGAAACAGCTGTATCACATGATTTTAACCTGTGAAAAAAAAGTTCTTTAAACAGATTGGAATATCTAACTTTATATTTGTTTATTGTTACATATATAGACTCAAAATTTAAGAAGGAAAAAATAGAGTTGTTAGGTAGAATTTTTTCCTTCAAGAATGAGCACTTCCAAAATATTTTGAGGCTAAATATTTATACTTGTATCAAACTTGTCCTTTTCTCCTCCAAACAATATATATTTTCTTCAGTTCTAGCTATTTTTACAGTTCAAAGTATGACCTTGTTACCTAGAATGATATCCTTAGCTGTACTGTGATTCTAGATTTGATTACTGTGGAAATGTTCATTTTCACTTTGTTCACATATCAAAAGGCCATGGAAATAGCATGTTTAACTTTTTGCTATGAATGATATTTTTATAACAGAAGTTTTATTATTTGTTGTATCTTCTTGGGTCTAAAGAATTGTGTTTGCTTTGTTGAAATAAAATAGTTAATCTTCTTGCCTTAGTTTATTTTGTTTAAATGAAATGGAACATCCCAAAAATACAATCTACATTAATAAGTTTTCTTTGAATATTTTTTGAAATATTGGTATTTAAAATAAAAACAATTTACATCACAATTAGAGAGTGGGAAAAAAAGTGTAGCTGTTCATAGATTCCTGTGAAAAGTTATTGTACAGTATTTGGTGAGTAGTTAATCCATTTTAAGTGATGCACTAATTGCCAATATATAGAAGTAATAATTTAAATCGACTATTCACTGACTGTTGAACCTTCTGAAAACTTTATCTTTTTTAATCACATTTTACATCAAATGCATAATACCAGGGGTCTTATCATTTTTGCTATCACTCTATTTAAACAGAAATAGAGCCTTTTTTATTTACCTATCAAAACTATATATTTCTTTTAAGTAGATAACCCAAGGTGCTGATCTAGGCCCATTTTGGTATATTTCATGTTACTGTTTCACCACTAAATGCAATCATACAAAAAAATTGTTAATTTTTCACAAACATTGGGGTTCTCACTGAAATTATTTACACACAACTACTGCAGTAATAAGACAAATGGTTGTAAAAGCTTCACGGGGGGTCCCTTTGTTCAGAAATAGCAAACATGCATGGCTTTGCAATTACACACTCACAGTTCTGACCACCATTTTAGGTACTAGTACACAGTCTGCCAGTATTAAGTTTTAGTTTTTTAGTTGTTTTTTTTTTTAAATTATCTATATTTATTTATTTTCTGCAGTGTAGGATCCCCCCTTACCCTTTCACCTACCTGATCCCTCCAAAAAAGCTCTCTAATCCTCCTCCCTTCCAATGAATTCTGCCATCTTAGGAACTGGCAGATATCTCCCAGTACCCTGTTAATAGATTTTTGTTTCTTGATTAATTAATTATTTTATATATTTTTCTGTAGGGTAGCATCCATACCTTCCCTCTCCCATCCACGCTTAATTATTTTCCGTAGGTAATATATATATATATATATATTTATTTTTTTGTAACGCATATATCTATACCTATCTATCTTCATTAATACCTATAGGTATAGATACATACCGTTATATATAGAAATATATATTTCAAAATACTGAGAATATTTTAAGTGAAGGAAATTTGAATGTAAGATATTTACATTAAATACACAGTAAGTCACATTATAAAATATTAAAATTGATTAAAAAGGATTTCTTCCTTAATACAAGGAGAGTCCACGGCTTTATTCCTTACTGTTGGGAAATACTGAACCTGGCCACCAGGAGGAGGCAAAGACACCGCAGCCAAAGGCTTAAATACCTCTCCTACTTCCCCTATCCCCCAGTCATTCTTTGTCTATCATCACAGGAGGATGGCAGAGAAGTGTCAGAAGATTTTGGAGTTGTTCCTTAGGAGGGGTATATGCCTTTCGATATGGAACTGGAGTTTTAAGTAGTCATGTCAGCCTCTCAGTGAGAGTATTGACAAAAGTTAGAGTTTGGAGATGCAGGGAGAGTCTTCCTGCGAACCCATCCAGACTGCCTGCTAGCAGCTCCTTAAGCAACCAGTGTTGACGAGTTTCACTGTCTGCTTTCTTCACTCAAGTCCATGTCAGGATCGATGCTACAAGACTGTCAAACTTGAGAGGCTGTGTTTCTGTTCCACAGCACGGATTCTGGTAAGATTGTTACATTTTTTTTTACTTATGTTAAATTTGCTGAAGACAGGGTCACAGTGTGACTCCTTTTATCTTTATAGAATCATGGGTTAATATCTCCTGAGGTAGGTTATTGAACAGTGGGGATTAATCAAATGTGTTACTTTGATTTTATGCTGCTTTATGTGTGAGAATTATTGTTATGCGGTAACGGAACATACAGGTTTATACTTTCATTTTGAACGCTGGGTGTGGTCACACTTTCATTTTTTCTTTCCTGACCAAGCTAGCTGTCAGAGAGGTTGCTTCTTTCTCTGTTTGCCTGGGTCTAGGAGGTGGTGAGTGTCCCAGTCATTGGGAGTATAAAGGTGCCGTTTTGTGAGAAATAAATAGCGCATGTATTCTGTGTCCTACTATTGTTAGAGCAAGCTATGGAGGACTCTGATATGCTTGAAGGTACTCTCTCTATTCCTAATATTAATACCTGTCTATATTGTGAGGAGGCCTTGGTATACCTGCCCTCTCAACTATGTTCCATATGCATCAACAAGGTTATTATGTCTAAGAAGGTTAACCCCTTTACTACTGAACCGTCCACCTCTGAGGACTCGCCGTCCTGTGAGGTGCATACCCATCACTCATCTCCATCGCCACATGCAGCTTTCCGTAGCACACCTGACCCTCTGTCTGGAGAGAGCCTTTAACCTTCGGACTTTACCGCGCAGTTAAAGACAGCGGTGTCTGAGGCTCTTAGCACTTTACCTTGCCCTGCCAAGCGTAGCTCTCCGGTTCAGAGGACATCCAGTGATTTATTAGACTTGTCTGCCTATCAGGTATACAAACAAACAAAGGGTGGTGTGAGTGCTAATCAGGAAAAGGTTTCTGTGCTTGAATCCCTAATATGGTCTGATAAAATCTCCAATTACAGACTATACGATAAAGAGGTGAGAGTGGTGTGGGATAAGCGCTCCAGCTAAGTAGAGCCAACCAGATTATTAAAAAATAAAATGAAATAACAAGAGGAACTAATGATAATAAAAGAGAATTTTTATAGTGATTTAAGTAGATAACTAGTTAATGCATACAGAATATGTTAGCATATACTCAATTACATAAGATGCCGGCATCAGTAACAATCAAACATATTAATCATATTAAAAACAGAAAAATACAGCCGATATAAAATTTCTAAAAGGTTCCCTGAGTGTTTCTTAAAAATATATACGAATATGAATAAACTTGATAAAGGTAAATGACTCTTAGCACAGTGAAATTGGCTCGGCTAAATGTTACCAGTATTATTTTTAAGCAATGGAATATTTGGTCACAGTATTCAGTGGAGGCGTCTGATCTGTTCAGCCGTTAGAAGTAACTGTGAGTGATGGATCGGGAGGTGTGACGTCACGTCACCTGACTATTGTATTCCTCCAATCTCTGTGATATGCTTAAACACAACAAGTTTGAAATTTGTATCCAATTCTTAATTGTAACAAAGTATACTTGTTTATGTGATGGTTAGTATCAATACTTGCAAGTGTCCAATGTCCAAAGAATCTGTCCAAATTTGAAAAAAACGGTTTGTTTTATCAGCAGCTCTGAATCCTATGGAGTGTTGATCCGTTTGGTTTTATGTCCGTTCTGAAATGTGAAACTTGTCCTTATCCGAAGAAGCTCCTAAGCACTTGGTTTTTAGTGTATATTAGGGCTATGATGGGAGCAAAGGAAGAAACAAGGGGGCACACAGGAATTATTCATACATCGATCTCAGTGTTGATTCAAGGAGATAGAAATGAACCTGTTTTTGTGCCAGTAAAACAATTTAGCAGTTCAATAGCCTTAGTATATAATTGGTTACACACAGGAATTACTCATATGTCCTCCCTCTATATTAATCATAGAGATAGGGATGAACCTGTGGAGTGTAACACTACCAGTAATAAAATTCTGAATTGACAGGAGTAAGCAAATCTACGCGTTTCGGCAGTGTTAGCTGCCTTTATCAAGATGCTTACTACATGAAATTACTGCCTTTTTATAAGGAGTGTTTGATTCAGGACAGGTGTGGTTAGAGGATAGTCTAAATTAACCCTTAAGTGCTTCTAAAGTGAATGTGTTGAAGTCAGTTTCATAGATAGATGAGGTACATCTTATTAAAAAAGAATTTTTCAAAGACAATATTCCATCTAATTTCACTCATTAAGTGTTTTTGAAATGATTGCATTAGGATTAAATACATGAACAAAATACATAAACAGAATTGGAATATTGAATTAATGTTTAAATTTATGAGAAATCCCATCATTTCAGAATGTGAAATTAAGTATAAAGATATAGTCGCCTATATCTCAACATTATACTATAACCAGTTTTTCTTTAATGCAGTTTTTGTTGAAAGTTATTTTTATATATGTAAATATACATTGCTCCAAAGGTTTTTTTCATTTTATTATAATAATCTTGCAAAATTGCAATATCAGGTTGTTCTTTAGTAAGCGCTAAATCAACTTGTCTATACGCTAAGGGGTAAGGGGAGGATGTGATACAAAGTAAAAGTTTTGTAGATATAGCTTCAAGACGGCTATTGTACAGTCTCGTTTATGTTTATTTCGATAGTGTATGAGTTCAATTTTAGTGAAATAATATTTTATATGATAGATGTAATTTGGAATATGTGTTCAACTATTTTGTTTGTCTAGTAATTGTTTATAAAATAGAATTAAGATCAAAGGAACTATTAAGTCCCAATGGATGTACTGTTTTATATTCAAATATGAGTTCTGCTTCTTTTTTTAGGAGTACCTTTTCTATATTTCCCCCTCTCTTGTTCGGTCTAATTTTTTTCATTCCCCAACATTGAAAACATTTAAGGTCTCCATGGTGTATTTCATTGAAATGTTTGTAAAGTATGGTTTTTGTGGTTTTATGTTCTATGTTCCAAATATGTTCTCTCATTCTATCTTTGAATGTGCGACTGGTTTGACCTATATAGAATAAATTACACGAACATCTTATGCAGTAAATTATATTTGAGTCGTTACATGTTATGGTATCCTTGATTGTAAATGTAACCTGTTGGTTGATAAATGTTATCTTTTTAGTTTTATTACTATATCTACAGGATTTACACTTGTGACATGGATAGAATCCAAAAATTTTTTCTTTCTTTAAGTTCATATCTTTTGAATAATCATTTTTTGTTTTGAATTCACTTGGTGACAGATAGCTTTTGAGATTTTTAGCTTTTTTGAAAATGAGATCTGGGTGATTTTTAACTGTAGTTCCTAATATAGGATCCTTTTTGATATAGTGCCAGTGTTTTTGAAGGATGGTTTTTATTTCTTTGTGGTTTGAGTTATATTCAGTTATAAATGGAATAAAATTATTGACATTAGAAGGCATTGAATTATTTGTATATAAATTTTTTCTTTTGTTAGGTTGCTTTTGTAATAAGTTGGATCTATCAGTTTTTCTTACAGAAGTTATGGTTTCTTGGATTTTTTTCTGATTGTAACCTTTATCTGCAAATCTATTTAGTAGAATGTTACATTGTGAGTCATAAGATTCTATGTCTGAGCAGTTTTTTCTGACTCTTAGCATCTGACTTTTTGGGATGTTATCCTTCCACCTATTCAGATGGCAGCTTTGATAATGTATAAAATTATTTGAGTCTATAGTTTTGAAGTAGGTTTTGGTTTTAATTAAATTCTCTACTATCTCTACCTCAATGTCTAGGAAATGTATTGAACTAGTGCTGTGTTCATAAGTGAAAGTGAGGCCTACATCATTAGTATTCATGTCCTCAAGGAATAGTTCTAGAATTTCGTAGTCACCCCTCCAGACTAGGAAGATATCGTCAATAAATCTTTTATAGAGAACAAGGTTCGCTCCCCACACATCATTGGATAGAAAAGTTTCTTCAAAGAATCCCATAAATAGATTTGCATAGCTGGGAGCGAACCTTGTGCCCATAGCGGTACCCCTAGTTTGGAGGTAAAATTTGTCATTAAACATGAAACTATTGTTTTTTAAAATAAACTCAATGCTATCTAGAATAAATTTGTTTTGTTCTTGTAATAGATTTGGACATTGGACACTTGCAAGTATTGATACTAACCATCACATAAACAAGTATACTTTGTTACAATTAAGAATTGGATACAAATTTCAAACTTGTTGTGTTTAAGCATATCACAGAGATCGGAGGAATACAATAGTCAGGTGACGTGACGTCACACCTCCCGATCCATCACTCACAGTTACTTCTAACGGCTGAACAGATCAGACGCCTCCACTGAATACTGTGACCAAATATTCCATTGCTTAAAAATAATACTGGTAACATTTAGCCAATTTCACTGTGCTAAGAGTCATTTACCTTTATCAAGTTTATTCATATTCGTATATATTTTTAAGAAACACTCAGGGAACCTTTTAGAAATTTTATATCGGCTGTATTTTTCTGTTTTTAATATGATTAATATGTTTGATTGTTACTGATGCCGGCATCTTATGTAATTGAGTATATGCTAACATATTCTGTATGCATTAACTAGTTATCTACTTAAATCACTATAAAAATTCTCTTTTATTATCATTAGTTCCTCTTGTTATTTCATTTTATTTTTTAATAATCTGGTTGGCTCTACTTAGCTGGAGCGCTTATCCCACACCACTCTCACCTCTTTGCCTATCAGGTATCCCAGGATGGGTCACACTCTGATTCTTCAGAGGGTGAACTTTCTGGATTGGAGTCTTCTACCTCAAGGCTTCTGGCTGCAAAGGAACTGTCCTTTAGATTTAAAATGGAACATTTAAGTTTTCTTCTAAAGGAGGTTCTGTCGACATTAGAGGTTCCTGAGGCCAAGTTACCTGATGAACCTTTGATCCCTTAATTAGACAGAGTGTATGAGGACAGGGTAGTGTGGCTAACTTTTCCTTTATCTGTAAAAATGGCAAACATTATTTAGAATGAGTGGGATAGAATTGGATCTTCCATTTCCCCTTCGTCTGCCTTTAAAAAATTATTCCCGGTCTCGGACTCCCAGCTGAAGTTGTGTGGTTCCGTCCCTAAAGTGGGGTCTTTAAGAGAGTCAATGGATAAGAAGATGGAAACTTTTCTAAGGAAAATGTTTCAGCATACGGGTTATTTATTTCAACTGGCAGTGGCTGTTGCCTCGGTTGCTGGAGCTGTGGCCTACTAATGCGACTCCTTAGTTGATTTGATTGAGGTGGAGGGTTCCCTTGATGTTATCCAAGAAAGGATTAAAGCTTTGAGAATTGCTAATTCTTTTATCTGTGATGCAAACATGCAGATTATTCGTCTGAATGCTAAAATATCTGGCTTCTCAGTACAGACCCGTTGGACGCTCTGGCTGAAGTCCTGGTCTGCGGACATGACTTCTAAGTCTAGTCTACTTTCCCACCCCTTTAAGGGAAAAAAATATTTGGTTTAGGCCTGGACTCCATTATCTCCATGATTACAGGGGCAAGGGTGCCTTCCTACAACAGGATAAAAAGAACAAATCCAAGGGACAGGCCTCCTATAAGCCAGAGAAAAACAAAAGCACTTGAAAGCCGGCTCAATCTTGGGATAAATCCAAGCAGAACAAGAAGCCCACTGAGAACAAGTCGGCATGAAGGGGCAGCCCCCGATCTGACCCTGGATCGTGTAGGTGGCAGACTGTCGCTATTTTCAGACGCTTGGTCCAGGGACATGTAGGATCCGTGGGTCCTAAAGGTCATGGCTCAGGGATACAAGATAGGTTTCAAATCTCATCCACCCAAGGGCAGATTTCTCCTCTCAAGTCTGTCTTCAAAGCCAGAAAAAAGGGAAACCTTTCTGGGGTGCGTGCTGGATCTGTCCTCCTTAGGGGTCATTGCCCCGGTGCCTATCGCAGAAAAAGGTTTGGGATAATACTCTCATCTGTTTGTGGTCCCAAAGAAGGAGGGAATTTGCCACCCGATTCTGGACCTAAAGTGCTTAAACAAGTTTCTAAATGTCACCTCGTTCAAGATGGAGACAATAAGGTCTCCATCTAGTTCAAGAAGGATAGCTCCTACGGTTTGCATTCCTGGATCAGCATTTCCAGTTCATTGCACTTCCATTTGGTCTAGCTACTGCTCCAAGAATTTTTTACAAAGGTTCAAGGGGCTCTCTTGGCTGTCGCCAGAACCCAGGGTATACCAGTAGCTCCCTACTTGGACGAAATTCTGGTTCAAGCACCATCCTTTCATCTGGCGGAGGACCATTCAGTATCTCTTCTCTCCCTTCTTCAATCACATGGATGGAAGATAAACTTAGAGAAGAGTTCTCTTATTCCATGCACCAGGGTAGAATTACTGGGTACTATAATAGACTCAATATCCATGAGGATATTTCTAACCAACCAGAGACATTGCAAGCTAGCTTCAGCATGTCTTGCCCTCCGGACCTCCTTAAGGCCATCTGTGGCTTAGTGTATGGAGGTGATTGGTCTCATAGTGTCCAGAATGGACATAATTCCCTTTGCCAGGTTCCGTCGCAGACCTTTACAGCTGTGCATGCTGAGACAGTGGAACGGCGATCATTCAGATCTGTCTTAACAGATTTCTCTGGGAAGCCAGTCAAGAGAATCGCTCTCTTGGTGACTCTGTCCAGAGGGACATCCTTTCTAAGATCATCCTGGGAGTTTGTGACTATGGACGTGAGTCTCTCAGGATGGGGAACTGTTTGGGGTACCAAGAAGGCACAGGGCCTGTGGTCTCAGGTGGAACGCTCCCACCCAATCAATATTCTGGAACTTCGAACAATCTACAATGCTCTGAAGGCTTGGCCTCTTCTGGGTTCATCCCGTTTTATCATGTTCCAATCAGACAATATAACCTCGATGTCTTAGATCAACCATCAGAGGGGGACGAGAAGCTCCCTAGCAATGAAGGAAGTATCTTGGATTCTGGAGTGGGTGTGGGCCGACAGCTGTTCACTGTCAGTGATCCACATTCCAGGTGTGGGCAACTGGGAAGAGGAATTTCTCAGCAGACAATCCTTTCATCTGGGGGAATGGTCTCTCCATTCTGAGGTGTTTGTGGAAATATGCAATATGTGGGGGACACCGAAAATAGATTTCATGGGGTCTTGTCTCAATACCAAGCTACCCAGGTATGGGTCGAGGTCCAGGGACCCTCAGGCAGAGCTGATAGATGCATTAGTAGTGCCTTGGAAGTTCAGTCTAATCTACCTTTTCCCACTGTTAAAACTCCTTCCTCGGGTAGTGGCCCGCATCAAGCAGGAGCAGGTGTCAGTTATACTGATTGCTCCATTGTGGCCCGTGAAGGACATAGTGAGGATCTGCTGAATCTGCTGGAACAAGGTCATTTTGTTCATCAAAATCTAGATTCTCTGAGGCTGACTGCGTGGAGCTTAAACGCTTAGTCCTTGCCAAGAGAGGATTTTCTGAGAGCTCATAAGCTGGTTACTCGTCGCATCTATCATAAGGTGTGGAGAACCTACTTATTCTGGTGTGAAGAGCATGGATTTCCCTGGCATAAAGTAAAGGTTGCCAGGATTCTGTTTCTCCAGGATGGACTGCAGAAAGGTCTTTCAGCCAGTTCCCTGAGGGGACAAATTTCAGCCTTGTCTGTTTTACTGCACAAGAGGCTCTCTGAGCTTCCAGATGTTAAGTCTTTTGTTAAGGCTCTGATTGGCGTGCAAGGAAATCTGAGATGGCCGCCTTGTGAGCCTCCTTATCTGGTGTTCCATTCGGATAAGGCTGGCCTGCGTACTAAGTTAGGGTTTCTCCCTAAAGTTGTGTCAGACCACAACATCAATCAAGATCCTTCTTTGTGTCCTAATCCTTCCTCTTTGAAGAAATGTTTACTTCATCATTTGGACATAGTTCGTGCCTTGAAGTTTTATCTTCAGACTACTAAGTATTTTAGACAAACTTCTTCCTTGTTTGTGGCATATTCTGGGAAGCATAGGGATCAGAAGGTCTCTTCGACTTCCTTATCTTTTTTGGTTGAGAAGTCTTATTCCCTTAGCCTATGAGACAGCGGGATGTAGACCTCCTCAGAGAATTATGGATCATTCTACTAGAGCAGTGGCTTCCTCTTGGGTCTTTAAGAACGAGGCCTCTATGGATCAGATTTGTAAGGCGGCACCTGGTCCTCCTTACAAACTTTTTCTAAATTTTACAAGTTTAATGTTCAGCTGAATCGGTCTTTGGGAGAAAGGTTTTGCAGGCTGTGGTGCCCTCAGATTAGGGTCCACCTCTCTTTTTGTCCCTCCCATTTTCATTCAGTGTCCTCTAGAGCTTGGGTATAAGTTTCCCAACAGTAAGGAATGAAGCCGTGGACTCTCCTTGTATTAAGAAGGAAAACATAAATTATGCTTACCAGATAATTTAATTTCCTTCTGTACAAGGAGAGTACATGGCCCCCGCCATTTTCTTCTGGCACCTTTTATACCCTGATATTTCTCCTACTGTTCCCTCGGCAGAATGACTGGGGGATAAGGGAAGTGGGAGGGGTATTTAAGCATTTGGCTGAGGTGTCTTTGCCTCCTCCTGGTGGCCAGGTTCAGTATTTCCCAACAGTAAGGAATGAAGCCGTGGACTCTCCTTGTACAGAAGGAAATACATTATCTGGTAAGCATAATTTATGTTTTTCTCAAGTTTTGATGTACTGTATATAACTGGAAAGGGCTCCAAAGTGTATAAATGTCAATATATGTACAGTCATGGTCAAAAATATTGGCACCCCTACATTTCTGTCAGATAATGCATCACTTCACCCAGATAACTTTTGCAATTACAAATGTTTAGGCATTCACATGTTTATTTATTTTGTTTGTATTGGTATGACACAAAAAAGTGGAGAAAAAAAAAGCCAAATCTGATACATTCCATGCAAAACTCAAAAATGGACTGGACAAAATTATTGGTACCCTCAATTTAATATTTGGTAGCACACCCCTTGGAAACAATAACTGAAATCAATCGCTTTCTGTAACCATCAATGAGTTTCTTACACCTCTCTACTGAAATTGTGGACAATTATTCTTTCGCCAACTGCTCCAGGTCTCTCAGATTGGAAGGGTTCCTTTTCCCAACTGCTGTTTTGAGATCTCTCCACAGGTGCTCTATGGGATTGAGATCTGGACTCATTGCTGGCCAGTTCAGTACTCTCCAGCGCTTTGTCTTAAACCATTTCTGGGTGCTTTTGACATGTGCTTTGGTTCATTGTCCTGCTGTAAGACCCATAACCTCTGACGGAGACCCGACTTTCTCACACTAGGCCCTACATTGCACCACAGAATTCTTTGGTAAATTTCATAATGCCATGCACACAGTCAAGATATCCAGTGCCTGAAGCAGCAAAGCAACACCAAAATATCAGTGAACCTCCACCATGTTTGACTGTAGGGACTATATTCTTTTCTTTAAAAGCATAATTTCTTTTTCTGAAAAGAGTAGAATGATGGGCTTTACCAAAAAGCTGTAATTTTCATTCGTCTGTCCACAACACATTCTCCCAAAAAGGATTTTGGCTTCCTCAGGTATGTTTTTGCAAACTCCAATCTGGCTTTTTTATGTTTCTATGTAAGCAGTGGGGTCCTCCTGAGTCTCTTACCATAGCTTCCCTTTTCATTTGGATGGCGATGTATAGTGCAAGCTGACACATTTGTACCCTGTGCCTGAAGATCTGCTTGAATTTGTCTAGAAGTTGATAGAGGTTCTTTATCCACCAATCCTTCATTGCAATCTTTGATAATTTTTTCTCTTTCGTCCACGTCCAGGGAGATTAGCTACAGTGCCATGGGCTGTAAACTTCTTGACAATGTTGCGCACAGTGGACACAGGAACATTAAGATCTCTGGAGATGGACCTGCAACCTTGAGATTGTCCATTTTTTTCCACAATTTTTGTTCTCAAATCCTCAGACAATAATTTTGAGAAGGTGCAAATAATTGTGTCCAGTCCATTTTTGGAGTTTTGCGTGGAATGTGTCAAATCTGGCTTTTTTTAAATCTTGCACAACTGCCAGGCAGTGCTAATTCACGTGTGTCATATAGATAACATTGTGCCCACTCCTGTGGATAATAGTAATAGTTATAGAAGAACCAGCACGAATTGGCTACAAATGTAAGATTGTAAAATGCACTGAGATAAAAATTACAATGGACAGTATAGGGAAATGGGGGTATGCTGCTTAGAAGCCTGTATTTCAGGCATCTAAGCAGCTACAGACCCCAAGACCCACCGTTGGAAAGGTAATCGCATAACCTTTCCAATTGTATAAGTTTTGGGGATCTGGAAAAAAAAAAGTTAAAAAATATATATTTAAAAAAAAAAAACCAAAAACCTTCAAATCCAGCTTAGCACCCAGGTGGGAAATTGCTTAGCACTCAAAGGGTTAATATTGCTGGCTTGCGCTAAGTATAGCACACAATTATGTATTACAAGTCCATGGTAAAACAGACTTACCAGAGAATGTGCAGCAAGGCCGACATCTCTTAAGAGTGCAGTGTAATTTCAATAGATAGCGCAGCAGCCCTAAACCATGCTCATTTTACAAGTTGTGAGTTAGTGTATATTTTGTGCTTGAGCGCAACACATAACAGTATTAACAAAACTCAGTGTTGCCAATTTTTTGTCAAATCGAGCGATCACATATATGGTGCAGCATACAAGTTATGCGTGTATATATTTTACCCCTCGCCCGTAGTTTTTTACTCCCATAAAAAAACATAGAACCGGCATCACCAGTTGGTATCACATATTCAACGCAAGGACTTACGCATGCAGAATGGAGAAATTTTACTCCATTTTAACCTCACCACACATACGGCTAGATTACAAGTCTTGCGTTAGCCTTAAAAAGCAGCGTTAAGGGGTCCTAAAGCTGCTTTATAACGCCCGCTGGTATTACGAGTAAGGCAGGAAAGGGTCTACTGCTCACTTTTTTTCCATGATTTTAGCTTACCGCAAATCCCCTTATGTCAATTGCGTATCCTATCTTTTTAATGGGATTTGCCTAACGCCTGTATTACGATCGCCTAAAAAAGTAAGAGGTAAACCCTCTCCTGGCAAGACTCCTACCGCATATAAAAGTCAGTAGTTAAGAGTTTTATGGGCTAACGCCGGAACATAAAGCTCTTAACTAAAGTGCTAAAAGTACACTAACACCCATAAACTACCTATTAACTCCTAAATCGAGCCCCCCCCCCACATCAGAAACACTTAAATAAAATGTTTAACCCTTAATCTGCTGACCGGACATAGCTGCCACTTTAATAAATGTATTAACCCCTAAACTGCCCCACTCCTGCCTCGCAAACACTAGTTACATTTTATTAACCCCTAATCTGCCATCCCTAACATCGCCAACACCTAACTACATTTATTAACCCCTAATCTGCCGCCCCCCAACGTCGTCGCTACTATATTAAATTTATTAACCCCTAAATCTAAATCTAACCCTAACGCTAACCCCCCTAACTTAAATTTATTTTAAATTAAACTAAATAAATTTACCATAATTAAATAAATTAATCCTATTTAAAACTAAATACTTACCGATAAAATAAACCCTAAGCTAGCTACAATATAACTAATAGTTACATCGTAGCTAGCTTAGGATTTATTTTTATTTTACAGGCAACTTTGTATTTATTTTACCTAGGTAGAATAGTTATTAAATAGTTATTAACTATTTTATAACTACCTAGCTAAAATAAGTACAAAAGTACCTGTAAAATAAACCCTAACCTAAGTTACAATTACACCTAACACTACAATATAATTAAACTAATTACCTAAACTACCTACAATTAATTACAATTAAATTAAATAAACTAAATTACGAAAGAAAACACTAAATTACAGAAAAAAAAAAGAATGACAAGAATTTTAAACTAATTACACCTAATCTAATCCCCCTAATAAAATAAAAAAGCCCCCCAAAATAATAAAATTCCCTACCCTATAGTAAATTACAAATAGCCCTTAAAAGGGCCTTTTGCGGGGCATTGCCCCTAAGTAATCAGCTCTTTCACCTGTAAAAAAAAATACAATACCCCCCTCCAACATTAAAACCCACCAACCATACACCCAACCCTACTTTAAAACCCACCCCTCCCTCCCCTAGATACAGCATACACTGCTGCTCTGTCACATGGGGGTCTCCACTTCAGCCACACTCCTAGGTCTGGTAATAGACAAGGAGGTGGTGTAGGTATTTTACTTTCCTCTCGTTGCACCTTTCAACAAATACATCCCATCTCTTCCCTCTCATTTTCCTAATTTCTCTCCTCTTTCTATACGTGTTGCAGTCATATACCGTCCTCCTGGCTCCTCAACTCAATTTCTAGATCACTTGGCTGCCTGGCTACCTTATTTCCTTTCCTCAGACACCCCTTCCCTCATTCTTGGTGACTTCAACATCCCTCTTAACAATCCCACTGCCTCCTCTGCAAAACAACTTCTGCAACTCACTTCCTCTTTCGGTTTGTCACAATGGACTGATTCTCCCACTCACAAAGATGGTCACTCCCTTGACCTGATCTTTAGCTATCGATGCACTCTCTCAAACTTCACAAACTCCCCCTTTCCTCTTTCTGACCAACATTTCCTTACTTGCAACATATCATCCCTCCCTACAACTCTCCCTCCTTCTGCTCCTCACACAAAACTTCACAGAAGCATTTTGTCATTAGATCAACAGCTTTCTAATTCCCTCAAACCTCTCCTCTCATCCTATTCCTCTTTTTCCTGCCCTGACCAATCTATCTGCCACTATAATTCCATCCTTACATCCGTCCTTGACAATCTCGCCCCTCTTACCATAGCTCGGAAATCAAACACTCATCCTCAGCCCTGGCATACTGCTCTGACACAATACCTACGCAGATGTTCCCGTACTGCTGAGCGGCACTGGAGAAAATCTAGGAGTTCAGCTGATTTTCAACATTACAAATTTATCTTGAACTCCTACTGTTCTGCCCTTAATTTCGATAAGCAACCCTACTTCTCTACTCTTATCTCTAATCTTTCTTCAAACCCAAAACGTTTGTTCTCCACTTTCAATACTCTTCTCCGCCCTCCCCCACCTCCTAATTCAACTTCTCTGTCAGCTCAAGACTTTGCCAACCACTTCAATAACAAAATCGACTCCATCAGAAATGAAATCAGCTCTCAACATAATTCCATTCTCTCACCCCCTCAAATGCTCTCAATCAACCACAACACACATAACCTTAAACTTAGCTCATTCTCCCCTGTTACTGAGGAAGAAGTTTCGGCACTTATACTGCGCTCTCACCTCACTACCTGTCCCCTTGACCCTATCCCCTCACAGCTACTCCCCTCCCTCTCTGCTACTCTTACTGCTATACTCACACACACTTTCAACCTCTCCCTCAGCACCGGTATATTTCCCTCATTGCTGAAACATGCACTGGTCACACCTATCCTCAAAAAACCTTCCCTTGATCCTACCTCCCCATCCATCTACCGCCATATTTCCTTCCACCCTCTTGCATCAAAGCTTCTCGAAAAACTAGTTTATGTACGCCTTTCCCATTTCCTTACAATAAACTCCCTCCTTGACCCATTGCAATCTGGATTTCGTCCCTGTAACAGGTTTTCATTAACCCTGTGATACACCTGTGCTTGTAAATGTAATTTTTAGTTAACAATGCATAACTTTGCAAATAAACTTTGTTTATAGCATGCTTGTCTCAATAAAAGCTGCTATGCAATGTTAGATTGCAAATTAATATTGCTATTTCACTTGATACATATGACAACAGTAAGAAATACATTCTTTCAGAAAGACACTTATAACTTACTATAAATGTTAGATTTCTTTTAAATCTATCATGTACAGCTTCTATACATAAAGACTGTACCTTGCTATAAAAGCCTGTTCACATAAATTGTGAAAAATATAATCTTTAATATGCTTATTTTGCAATATATGTATGATTATATTCAAATATATGTACAATGTGTACAATGTATAACTGAATACTTTTATATGTTTAAACAAAAGTCTATTACAATATAAAAGGTTTTTATTATCTGTCTGCTAACATACTAAACAACTAACTAGTTCTAACATAAGATGTTATGTGATTTAAAATGGAGGTTTATTCAACCTTGAATTTATAGCTCTAAAATGGATGCTCCTTGCAATTTAAAGTGCGTATGTCTAAACTCTTGTATAACAGATTATCAATGCCTTATAGTTGAAGATAGAAAAAGCTAGACAAGTTTTGTTGATGTTAAAATGATGCTAAAAATACATATAAAAAGAAAACAATAAATGATGACGTCATCCAAATAAAAAACTATAAAAACACCTTGTTGTAAACATGAGGCAGGTGACTCTGACAGGATATTATAGAGCATTTCTAAGGATAAGATTTGGTTGCAAAGAAGTCATTTCGAGTGGTATGTAACAATTGTTATTGAAAGCAAGTTTAATCTAAATAGTCTTTTAACTCTGTGTGTATATTGGATTTAAATTAATTTAATTTTATATTACTTCTGTAAGCTGATTTTTCTGTATAATAAAAATTTATTTTTAACAATGTTATCTTCTCAAGTACCATTTCTTTATTGCACTCAAAACTTTATTTGTAAGAAATGAGACCTGTTTCACTGATATAATATTTAAAGTTCAGTGCTTGGAATTTATATTTCAATATAACTGTGCTTTAAGACCTTATAAGTGAATTAGGTGTGAACCACTACAATTGGTGTCCCTGGGTGTTTTGAGAGGTAATATATGTTTTATAATAATTATTATAATTTTACCTGGGTCCCCTAACACGTGAGGGAAGGTACTGAAATATCATGGCTAATCAGGATTTGCAGAATCTTTTAAAACTCAATTATGTGTTTAAAATGCAGAATGGTAGAGTCATTGGAAATTATGAGGTTATTGCTTTGGAGATACAGTTATGGTTTAATTCATTTAAACTTTGCTAATGCTGCTGGAGTAGTTTTGCAACAACCTATATATCACACTATAGATGCAGATTTTGATCCTGCAACAAATAGAAATACAAATGTTTTTTATGATGGTATAGTAGAGATTTTAGGCAGACCTCCTGTTATTGCTACAGGAATACAAAAACATTGCCCTAAAAGCTTTAGCCTGAATTGAGATGTGGGGTGCTCCTAGATCTAGTTAGTACAGTCCAGTAAAGGGAAAATAAATAATACCAGCTGCAGAATATGAGCAAGCTGAGAGGGAAAACATTTTTATTTTATTTTAAATATTTTTTTTATTTGAGAAATTTCACAAATAACAGAAACATCAAACACATGCAACATCTTCGGCAATACAGGGCTAATAGATGTGATAACCAATACAAAATCAATGGTCTCAAAACAAATGAATCTAAATGGTTGCAAGACAATTCAAACTTTTCTCAAGTTTTATAATAGGCTGTCATAAGTATAGCATAAATTAAATGGTCCCCTTTGTGCCATATGCATAGTAAATTGGGAAATCTATACCGATAAAATTAGGGCCGGGGGGGAGTTAGCCTTAAAGTTTTATGGGGGGGGATGCAGCGGGCAAGAGCCGCTCAAAGTATAATAGGGGGGGGGGGAATGGAGGGCGGAGCCAGTTTAGAATGTCAAATTGATAAATACAATGGAATTTCTGAGCCGTCTAGTACACTACCAATGGAGTCAGCCTCCATTTGTGCTATGTTTATGTTGAATTCTGGGCCAGGATACAAATGTAAAAATCAGAGAAGATTCATGATGCTCTATACTACGTGTAGGGCTAAGCTATGTTACTGTCAAAAGCAGCTATTGGCCAATAGCATATAACTATTATTCTTGGGCATAGAAACAGTGAATAAGCGTTATACCAAATGAGGCCCCACGTATCTGGAGCTAACTGTTTTGAGAGGAGAGGTGCAGAATCGCTATGGGTGTATTCAGGGAGGACAATCATACCAACCTGCTTCACAAGTAACATCAATACCCCCTATGGACCAGCACAGGGAGAGATATCTTGACTGTAAATATAATGTGGTCATCCCTTGGTGAAAGAGCTCGGGAAGTATTAGGGTTAGTATCGTTATAGTTAGTATGGAAGTAGGAGTCAATTGGAGAATAAGCCTTCTGCTATTACTATGGTTGCTGCGTGTGGGAGGTAATACCACAATACACTAAGCTATACTGTGAGGTACATAGCATATTAAGGTCTCACTATTCTAGGGAAGCTATTTATATTCTGGCTCATATACACTGGTTATTAGGGAGAGTAAGACAACTATAATAATAAAAGTATAAGGCTCTGTCATCTAACCAATTAACATTTAGAAACTGCTTCTCAAATATTGATACCCCCAATAGACCCACCTCACAATAAAGTTATATACTTCTCATAGTTATAACATGACCCTATAAACCGTTATGGGAACCAAGAATATCAAGTACATAAATTGTATATAATAATGAGCTAGCTAAAACACATCATTATGGTCTAACTAATAGTAGCACATATATAGGTATGAGGAAGGCGTTGACTGTACACAGTATTCTAGTAGCGATGCAGTGCTCTGATACATAAAATTACCATAAAACAGGATAGCATTACACCAAATAGTAGGTCTAAATAGAGATAACATACAAAAGTAACCACAGTGAATGAGATGACATGCCTGATAAAGAAATTAACTTTGTGATGTTCCTCCCTCATCTGGTAGCAGGTTGCATGAACTAAAAACTACAGTATCTGCTAGTTTATAGATGCCAGTTCTGAGCTCTAACAGTCTAATTATAATAGGGATCTATGAACCAACCAACTCCCTCTCCCATAAAAAGCAGCTTCAGAAATTCCTACATGAATGCTAGTATTATATCCTGTCAGGGCCTAAATATGTGGTAGACTGAAAAGGAGCTGTCATAAACACAATAACATTTCAACCAAAACATCAAAGTCTAATATATATCACGCTATATTACAACAGTAATCGTGACTACAATTTGTTATGTATAGAGAGAGCTGTTCCATGCAAATATCTGTCCCTGGAGCTGTAAACCAGTTAATAGACTGTATATACATATGATCTTGCATCAAACCCAGGGATCTTCATCAGTATATGTCTGCCAGAAGGGATCCATATACATGCAGACTTCATATGTATGCGTGCATGTGCAGTCAACAACAGTAGAAACATTACCCAATTCCAGATCGGATGGCAATAAACCTCCAGCCAGCAAAACAGGGGCCACGGAAAGGATAATGGCGCTGATAGCGCGGCTTCACCCGGATCGGAACTACCGCAACATTAGAGGAGAGATGAGCCAGGGTTTTGAAGGAGACGCTCAGACTAGGTTTCCCTGCAAAGATATTAGAAGTGGAAGTCCCCATTAGCTTGCAGGATCGGTCCGCATCTCTCAGCAGTGTCTGGTGTCTACTCACTCTGAGGTAGAATGATGCTGAGCTAATGTCCGTAGCAGTGGACTCCATTGTTAGCACATGGCGATCTGTTAGGAGCATTCCTTCCTCGTGGAGTAGGGATTCCTCAATAATCTCCCATGTAGTAGCCTCAAAGTTGGCTGTGTCTGTAGCCGCTGTAGATTCCGTGTTAGCAGACTCTAACCCTTTCAAAATGGTATCTCCTTTAACTTCAGTTCTGCAGGTCAGCATTAGATCCTCAAAGTTACGCTGCATTGATTCTCCCATTCGATCCAGTGACACCTGTAGTTGGAGGTAAAAGTCCTCCATATTTTATGGTGTGGCAGGAGGTTCCGTATATAGCAACTCAATTATATAGGGCCCAAGATCACAGCAACTATGTGTAGGGTCTCACCGTCAATATCTCAGACAACTGTCATCTCTTGCGAGAGCTAACTGTTACACTCCGCCATATGTGCAACCTAATGAGTAAGTTGTAACTCCGGCTAAGTAGGAGAAAGGCGGCCATGTGGAGTTGTTGCTTTCTAGCATCTTTGTTGTGGATATCTTGGTCAGATGATGGTTTTCGTAGGACCCACGTCCATCAGTGTAAAGCTTAGGCTTTCTGGTGTCGGTTAGTATTATCCAAGGGCTGGAATCATGCTAGAATCACTTATGGTTATAATCATTAAGCTTTGCAACCATGGAGCACTAAGTTTCAGCGGCCATGTTGGTCAACGGCCGGCTCCGCCCCCCCAGAGGGAAAACATTTTTAATGTGATACAATTTTTAGGTTATATGTAAGCTCAGGTTTTAAATAGTGAAAATGTCTGGAGTGTCCGGCATATAGCAAGTTTTTTTTTTTTTGATGAAGCTGCAGGAATTCTTAAATGAAATATAAAAACAACGATTGGAGTGATGCCACGCACTCTGAAGGACATAGCTTTGTGGTTAAATGACAGAGTTCATGCATTAGCTGGAGTTTTTTTTTAAGCATTTATTTATAACCAGCAACAGGTACAGAACCAAAAACGAAAAATATTTCAGTTGTTAGACATATTATGTTAGCACCAAAGAAAAACAGAGAAAGAAAAATAGTATCAAGCAAACATAAAATGCATATTACAAGTCATATACACAGTGAATTGAACTGAATTATCTATCCATTAGCTCATTACTCATTGTTTTTTTAATTATTTATGAGAGGGGGAAGAAAAAAGAGAAAGAGAAGAAAGCAGAAAGAAAAAAAAAAAAACACCAAAAAAAAGAAAAAAAAAGAGAAAAAAAAAAAGGGGGGGGGAAGGGGAGGCCGATTCTCTCTAACCCCCACCGCCTACCAAATACCCAGCAGAACCATCTCCGAGTTCTTAAATGGAGAGATCAAATAGTCAATTTCTCTCTCAAGGAGAATCTTTATGAACGGTGCCCATTTATCAAAGAATTTCCTTACATCTAGTTCGCTATCTATATTCGCATTTTTTTGTTCTAAAACACATTGTTTCTTTAAGTGATTCCTAATTTCGGAGATGGATGGAATTGACCTTGATTTCTATTTTTTGCATATCAGGTATCTAGTAGCCAAAATAGACAAGTTTACTAGTTTCTCATTAGGCTGGCACCTATCTTCAAATTTTAGACATAGTATGACCTGGAACAGAGTCAAAGCTAATGATTCAATTTTCAGTTTATTCTTTAGCCAGTATTCTAGTTTGCTCCATAAGTTTCTCAGTCTAGGGCAATGCCAGAACATATGAATTAGGTCTGCAGCCAAGAACATTTGGGGCATTTATTAAATTCCTGATTTCGGACTCTTAGGCCCCTTTCCGGAGTAAAGTATGCCCTGCATTAGCTGGAGTTTATCCAACTTATTATCTTCCACAAAATAGAACATTAGTTAATGCTATTTTATTCTCTGGTTTGTGTGTTTTTATATTTGAGGCAAGGAAGTGGAATTCAGTGATTTATGCATATCATGTAAAGACACAAGGTAAAGATACTTTGGCTTCACTTGCTGATATTTTAGGAATGATGAATATAAATAGTGGCATTGTAGCAGCATATTTATTAGAGCTGAGATTTACAATTAAAATAATCACGACATGGAGAGGCGGAGCCGAGCCAAACACCAGCATGGCCGCACTTATGTGATGCTCCGTGCAGTATTCCCTCAAAGGGCTTATCAACAGGAGATTTCAGGCTCAAAAGCGACGGATCCACTGCACAAATATGCAGTAATGCCTACGGAACAAAGATCTGCCTGCCAAGAAACCCACGCCTCACAACCTACAGAGTGAAAGTTACCTAGAGATGGGAATAGCAGCGCAGTGAAGCGCCATCTTAGACCTGCGAAGTGACTCGTTCCAGCAACACAAAGGGTAAGAGCTGTGGGACATGCATAGACACTGCGACTGCACCGGAGAAAAGTAAACCCCCGACTTAACAATATAGAACACACGGTGCAGCGCTCACATACAGACAACGGCTCATAGATGCTGCGTTAACGGACTCCCACGTGGCCACAGTATCTCCCTTACTCATATAAGCAGAGAGACCAAGACAAAGGTCCCTTTGGAACAGATGACCAGAGATTAGTCTCCTGCTGGACTGCAACATCCATACAACGAAGCGTAGGGCTGTGGGTATCTCAGGACATAAAGGAAAACATAGCAATAATGGGGCCTTAACCAACCCTAAACCCTTCCTTATATATAGCGCCACTACGGAGGCCTAATTACAGAAAGCACATACCCAGCCTTCAGACAGACATTAAGAAAACTATATCCACAACGCCTACAATACAAGCAGCTTATCAAATAATATAAGCATCAGCCCAGAGTGCGCAGTAACCACCACAATGACATCCAAACGCCTAACTAAAGGAGACAAGGCAAACAAAACAGCAGCAGTATCATCTACAAAATTGAACACATACTTCAAAGCTGTGGAACCTAGCACTGTAATATCACCTGTCTCTCCTTGCTCAAGTGACAGTACACAAGAAGATGACATAGATACAATACATTCTGACCCTAATGTCCCTTTAACTAAGGCTGACCTGCAATCCCTACCAACAAAAGAGGACTTTGCATCTTTCATGAGTCAGGTTAGCCATCTTATTAAGGAAGGCCTTGCAGAGGTCAGAAAAGATGTCACAGAATTAGGGAACAGAGTGCTTCAATTAGAAGAGCACGCAGAAGAAATATCTGAACCTATAAATTTACACTCTATGCAGCTACAAATCCAAACAGAGGAAATGAAACAAATGCAGATGCAAATAGAAGACCTAGACAACCGCGGTAGGCGCCAAAACCTAAGAATAAGAGGTATCTCTGAAAACATCCAAGCTGCCGCTCTCCCACAATATCTACAGGGTCTATTTGCTTTTCTCTTGGATGGTGATGAGACAGCTGACATATCCTTGGACAGAGCACACAGGGCATTAAAACCTAAGCCCCCACCAAAAGCACCACCAAGAGATATCATAATCCGTTGTCACAACTACAAAGACAAGGAAAAGTTGCTAACAGCTGCTAGAAAGAAAGCACCAATAAACAAAGATGGCGACAACATACAAATCTTTGCGGATCTTAGTCCGCTTACCCTCACCAGAAGAAGAAATGTCAAATTCCTCACTGCCCACCTACAAGAACACAACATTCCCTACCGTTGGGGATTCCCTTTTGCAATTAGAGTGACCAAAGACAATAAAGAATTTGTCTATAAAGATATAGAAGATTTGCATCCCTTCTGTTCGCAACTTCACATTCCACTACCGAGAATAATACCCCAACCGGACGAACTGGAAGACAACGTTCTAACTACAAATCCTCCACCCACAAAACTGCAGAGACAAAAATGGACTACAGTGATAAGAAAACGTAAAATGATTAACATATCTCCCCACAAATCACTGACCCCTACTACAGACCCACCTTGATGGTTTACCTCCATTGGCCTCGACAAGACCCTGTTACTCTGAGACGGACTATCAGAGTTTCCCACTAAGACATCTGGAACTCCCTCTATACAAAAACACTACCCTAGCCCTGAGAGGGGAAATGAGAGCAGCGGTGTAACTGCTTCCCCTCGATTGTTTATTATCAGGAATAAAGGATCGTGGTCCTGATCCTGTGTATAGACTAAGTTATTGTTACTTGATTGTACCTGTTTTCCTTTTTCTTTTTTCTTTCTCTTCCTTTTGTCCTGTCTCTTTTCTTTTCCTCGCTCTTTTTCCTGCCGTTATTGAAATGTTTTATTATGTATTTCAATGTTCTTTCTTATGTTATTATAGCATCTCTGCAAGGCATAACATAACCCACTGGTGTGCATCTCCTATAGGCGACATCATTACCCTACTTAGGTGGCTCTTGCAGCCTCCCACAAAACAAAGCATCATTCAACTGCGCTTCCAGCATAGACTAACAGCCATTGGTAAGACCTTTCCATTTAACATTTTAGCTACATCCACCACACGACACAAACATGACCTCTAGACAAATAAAAATAATTACACAAAACACCAAGGGTCTAAACTCGCCCACTAAAAGATCAGTTGCCTTGAACTGGTTCACCAAACAAAAGTGCTCCATAGTATTTGTCCAAGAAACGCACTTCCCCCGAGCAGAAGAACCTAGGTTCTCTAACAGACACTTCCCTCTGGGGGTTTTTAACTCCCACGAAAAAAAGAAAAATGGAGTGGGGATTCTCCTACACAACTCCCTACCCTTTCAACTGATCCGTACTATAACTGACAAAGAAGGTCGAATACTTATTTTAATAGGACTTATATACAATAGGCCAATTACCCTGATCAATGTTAACGCTCCTAACACGAATAAAAGTAGATTTTACAAAAAACTCACCTCAATGTTAAGGGACTCCAGAAAAGGTATAGTAATAATGGGAGGGGATATGAATGTAGCCATTGACCCCGCACTAGATACCACATCATCCAACCCAAATAAATCTCCACGCCCTCCCAATTCGACGTATAATTGCATTAAACATTTAAGACTGGTCAATACATGGAGAATACAACACCCGACACAAAGAAGTTACTCCTTCTATTCACACCCCTGGTCCATGTATTCCAGGATTGATTATTTATACCTTGATCAATCCAGCCTCTCCTTATTAGCAGACACTGATATTACACCAACACCATGGTCAGATCACTCGATGATATCCATGACAATGCAATGGCCCGACTCCCCAATACACCCTTTCATGTGGAGGTTAGATACCTACCTGCTGCACCACCCTCCTACAACTCAAAAGCTCACAGCTACCTTAACCGAATACTTTAGCCACAATGCTATTCCAGAAACACAACCACGCAGTGTATGGGAGGCTCACAAAGCGGTATTTCGTGGGGAGTGTATCAAACAAAAAGCATACATCAAAAAACAATACGATACACTCCTTAACACGCTGACCAGTAAACTACATACACTAGAGAATCAGCATAAACACTCCCCCTCAGACCGACCTACGCTAATAGCACTGACCTCAACCAGAAAAGAACTAAACACCTTACTATACTCGGAGGCCCAGAGGAAAGCATTATCGCTTAAAAAAAAATATTTCTATGAAGGGAACAGACCAGGCAAACTTCTCGCTAACACTTTAAAAGACCGGCAAGCCCTCACACACATCCACAAACTTATAACCAGACAAGGGAATCCAATCCTAGATAGTAAAGACATAGCCGCCCACTTCCAAGACTTCTACCAGCAATTGTATAACTTACCCACAAACGTATCCCCAGCCCATACACAAGACATGATAGCATACATAGACTCGGCAGCTCTAAATAAACTTACTCAGACACAAACGACAAGCTTAGAAGAACCTATCACTTTAACAGAGATCTTGAGAGCCATTAAGGAACTCTCCTCAGGCAAAAGCCCAGGACCTGACGGACTCCCCAACCAATATTATAAAACCTATTGCTCAATCTTGGCCCCACACCTTCTTAAACTTTTTAACTCAATAGACGAAGGCACACAACTTTCTGCTGACTCTCTAGCGGCTTACATTTCAGTAATCTTGAAACCAGACAAGCCACAGGACGACCCAGGTAGTTACCGACCCATATCCTTACTCAACACAGACATCAAGATCTTAGGGAAAATAATAGCTAACCGACTAAACCTGGTACTCCAAGACATCATACATACAGACCAGGTGGGCTTTGTCCCCGGACGAGAAGCTAGGGATAACACCCTCAGAGCCCTGACCCTCATAGAGCATGCTAAACACAGTAACATTGAGTCGGTGCTGATGGCTATAGATGCAGAAAAATTTGACCGAACGAATTGGCAATTCTTATTGGAAACTCTAAAAAATAAATAGGATTCGGCCCAAAAATTATCAATAGAATTTTTAGCTTATATTCTCACCCAAATGCAAGAGTCAAAGTAAATGGCACCCTTTCAGACACACTCCCCATACGTAATGGCACACGACAAGGTCCCCAATCCTATTAATCTTAATGATGGAGGTATTAACCTCGCACGTTCGCAGGAATTTAAACATCAAGGGTATAACATTCGGACAGCAAGATTACAAAATAGCAGCCTATGCAGACGACCTCCTATTCTCAGTTTCCTACCCCAACACGACTATACCAGAAATACTAACTGAGCTTGACAGATTCGGACACTACTCTAATTTTCTTGTAAATAAACAAAAATCAGAAATTTTGAACATCACGCTTACAGATGCTCAATTTCAGTCCCTATCTACATTATGCCCACTAAAGTTAAAAACCGACACAATCAAGTACCTAGGAATCCACCTCTCCCCCAACCAAGCGACGCTATTCGACAGAAACTATATCACACTGCTCACCAGCACACAAAGAGATCTTAAGACATGGACCAACAAGCCGTTATATTGGTGGGGACGCATACAAGCCATGAAAATGACCACTCTCCCCAGAATCACTTACATCTTACAGACACTACCGATAAATCTCCCCCGGTGGTACATGACTCGACTGCAAAACAGCATCAATTCGTTTGTCTGGGGGAAATGTAAGCCGAGAATCAATAGAGACACAATGTACAGACCAACCACAGAGGGCGGGTTAGGCCTTCCCAAAATTGAAGAATATTATCAGGCAGTGACACTCCAAAGGATCATGGACTGGCACAAAAAACAAGAAAGTAAGGCTTGGGTCACATTAGACTCACATATACTCAAAACACCACTGGTAGATGCCCTATGCTGGGTACCTAACGAACTCAGGCCACCACAATGTCGACAGTTAAATATACATAGACACCTGTTTAAGACTTGGGACCACATAGTTGCCACTAAACCACAAATCTCCACTAGTAGATCCCCCCTATTCCCCATAGTGCTAAATGTAGAGATGGTAGGCGGGTTGGACAAAGGCTACCAAAGGCTAACTGAATGGGATTACACTATTCCACTATTCAATTTCATTGAAGCAGGCAAACTCTTGGAAAGGGATAAACTAGCTGATTTAGCAGACGGTAGATTTACACATTGGCTAAAATATGCACAATTACACCACTTCATACATACCTCTCCATTCAAAACCGACCTCCTAAGAAAGCTCACAACATTTGAACAATTATGTCATGGGGCCTTATACCGAGGGGTACACTCTCTCTATCCCGTAAGCTTCTTCTCAAAAACAATACTGACACACTGCCTCCCTTTACCACCAAATGGAACTTGGATTTGGCAACCCACATAGACCATGATAGGTGGGTCAATATCTTTAGCTCGGTTAAGAAATCCTCGACATCAGCAGTAATATTAGAACTCAATTTTAAAATCCTTCTCCGCTGGTACCTAACCCCATCACGGCTAAACAGTATATACCCAAATACACCAGATACATGCTGGAGGGGCTGTGGTAGACGCGGCAGTCTATTACACATGTGGTGGCAATGCCCTAGAATTTGCCCACTTTGGAACTCAGTGGAATTACATTTTAGACAGAGTATCTCCCCTGATCTCACACTAAGTCCAGACATAGCCCTGTTGAACGACCTACCCAAATTAACTTGCCGTCTTAGACTCCTAATACTACAGATAGGCCTCAATAGTGCTAGGAAATTAATAGCTCGCCACTGGAAAAAACCTACGTATATCTCTAAACAGATGTGGCTAGAGGAAGTGGAAGAGCAGCTTTCGCTAGAGCAATATGGCTATCTCTGCCGCAATAAGATGGACACTTTCCTAAACGCTAAGTTCATTTGGCAAGAATCCTTACACAACATTACCAACACATAAACAGTAAGATTATTCCCAGACTCTCCCCGTACAAGAGTCAATAAGCTATAAACCCCTAGACACCACCGGATGCGACTAAATAGACCAAAGACTTGACACCACACTTACATACCTTGTGTAGGTTAGGAGACGCACCAGATTTTCACTTACCTTGCAGAGACAAACAATGTTTAAAGTAATTTAGTGAATTCAAATGTTTGCAGAACCAACAGTTGAACTTTAAACCCCTGGTTTATTAGTTAAAATGCTACCCCCCCTCCTGGTCTTACAATTCTCGACTCAGTGAAGCAGAAGATTACCCTATTTATCCAGCTTCCAAGAAAGGCCCATGACAAGAACCCAGACATGGGTATCTGACTCAAGTTTGCCCAGGACGGGAGGGGGAAAGAGAGGAAAGCTGGTACAATGGACATTACCTACAAAATATTGTTGAATTACCTATGACAGCTTTGTAATATCGATGACCAGTGAAAATTGTTATTGTTAAAATCTTCAATAAAAATAACAAATAAAAAAAAATAAAAAAAATAATCACGACATGGTTGTTTAAAGCCAAATGTTAAAGGACAAGGCTTAATTTTGGATATAGAGAGACAAATACTCTCTGTACCTATAGCAGAGAGACCTAAATAAATGCCTGATATATATTAAGTCATACTTATACACTTGTAGGTAAGGACCTGACTGGAGATGCACTAGTAACTTCAAATAGCAGAGAAAAGGAAGGAGAAAAGATTTTCCAGCAAAGGAAAAACAGAGCTCAGTTTGTAAAAAAAAAAAAAAAGAATGCAAGAGAACAATATCCACAAAAACAAACTAAATTTGACCCTCCACAACCTTACTCCCAAGCACCTCCATCTTACACCAATGAAAATCAGTTTATAACTATTTAGAGCAAATCTTCAGATTTGCCTTATGAGGAATTTCCTCGCAGGACATTGAGACCATTTTTTTAAAAAAAGACTCCAGATCGGTATGGATTTGGAGATGGTAGTGTAAGATATAGAGGAAAAGGTACAGGGGTCAGGATAGATATCAGGAGCGTGAGATTCATTCTACTGAAAGGGGTGAAATTTCAGTTGCCCCAGCTAATACTAAAAAAGTAGGGCAAATAGAGAAATCACTACCAGACATCCCAGAAGAGTCTGAAGGTGAATGAAGTAAATTAACAGTAGAATATGGGGGAGAGGCTTATGAGGGGTATTTAGATACACAAGCATAAATATCTTTAGTACAATCAGATATGTTAAAAGAAGATGTATTAGCAAATATAACTATACAGACTTTAAAAGGTGAAGGTACTTATCCCTCATGTAATACACAGGTAAAAATAAATGGTAAAAGAGTGCACTTAGAATTAGTTCAGCATTGAACTGATTTTCTTATAGCTTATAAGGATGTAGCACATTTTATTTCATTGCAGCTGGAAGATGAACTTCCTTTAACTACTAGAGTTGTGGAATAAGCATTTATGAAAATGCAATTAGATCATACTGCAGTATCTGATGTTAGAAACTTAGATTTTTGCTTAAAGAAAATTTTTAAAATATTTCACAAGTGGGAAAATCAGGTTAGACATCGTAATGGAATCAGTCATCATATTGCTACAGGCACAGTAGTTCCTAAGAAACAGGCACAGTATAAAATTAATGGTGTAGCCATTCCCTAAATATAGGGAGTCATTGATGAGTTACTTAAACTAGGAGTTCTAAAAGAACAGTACAGTCAAATGAACTCAGCAGTCTACCCTGTTCCCAAACCGGATGGTTCTTGGTTAATGGTATTAGACTATAGAGAAGCTAACAGAGTTACACCACGGGTGGCAACACAAAATACACATGCACCTTCTATTATACACAATTTGCAAAGGAAAACTTTTAAGACAAAGTTAGACTTGGCAAATGGTTTTTGGAGTCATCCTATTACTCCAGATAGTTACTGGATAACAGGTTTTACTTAGAGAGGCAAAACTTTGGTATTTACCCGATTACCTCAGGGATTTTTGAATTCGAGTGCGTTATTTACTTCAGATGTAGTAAATTTATTATCTAAATTTCCAGAAGTGGAGGTGTATGTGGATGACATATTTTTCACATGATAGTGAGGAGTAACACATAGCAGTGTTGGATCAGGTTTTGACTATATTACATGCTGCAGGTTATGTAGTATCTCTTAAGAAATCTCAAATTGCAGGACATATTGTTACTTTCTTGGGATTTGAAATTTCTGAAAGGGGGAGAGGATTATATGATAATTATAAAGACATAATAGCAGCTTTAACACATCCACATTCTCTAAAACAATTAGGTAGTATAATTTGTTTACTTAATTATGCAATGTTTTTCATACCTGATTTCAATGTGTTAATTGCACCCTTGCATGCTGCAGTCTCAAGGGAGATAAAATCTAAAACAAAAAGTCCAAGGATACTTTTTAAGTGGACGACTCAGGAAGAGGCACTAAATGCATTATTAAATGCATTATTAGAGGCAGTAAATAGAACAGAGTATTTAGCTCAAAGAGATAGTACTAAGGATCTATCAGTTTACATAAATGTATCGCCAAATGCAAGCTATATAAGGTTATATAACGTAAATTAGACAATTCCAATAGCACTTCTATCTTATGTATATTCAAAAACAGAGATAAAGTTTACTATGATAGAGAAGCTTTTGGTAGCTGTTAATATAACACTGTTAAAGTCAAGACAGATTGCACAGGGGAAAGATATATATGTACATACATCAGTAGCCTCACTTGATAACTTACAAAAGCAGACTATACCAGACAAGAAAGCACTAAAGAATAGATGGGTAAAAATGGTTTTTCTATTTTGGAAGACCCACAGATACATTTTATTCATGATAAGAATCTGACACCTCTAGATGATTTACCAGCTCCAAAGCAACCCTCAAGTTGGAATTTATAAACTTATCCAAATAATCGTTATTCTGCTATTTTTTTATACTGATGGTTCTGCAGTAATTTCTAGTAAAGAAAAAGTAAATAAATCTGCTGGAGCAGGAATTGCAAAATATTCTCCCACTCTGACTTTGATGCGTTCATGGCAAATCCCTTTAAGGGATCATTCAGCTTAATTTGCAGAAATTTCTGCATTAGCATTTGCTATGAAGGGAGCATTGTTAGATAAAGGACCAGTGTTGATTGTAACTGATTCTGCATACCTGGCAAGATCTGTATTCCAGGATTTACAAATCTGGAAATCTAATGGTTTTTTAACTGCAAAGAAAAACCATTAAAGCATATTGTCAAATGGAAAGCAATTGCTGCTTATTTGGATCTAAAGCCTGATATTGAAGTAGTACATGAACCAGCTCATAGAAAGCTAGGTTCTTCTTTGCATACAGAAGGCAATATATTTGCAGATACTCTTGCACAAAGTGTAAGTAAAAATATGCAGTAAATGCAGTTAAAACTTGAATGACAGCAACCAGTAATGTTGACACAGAGTTAAATGCTTGCTTGGATAAAACCAGACCTAATCCACCTGGTTATCCTAAAACATATCTTTATGAATTTAAAGACCAACATTGTATGGTTAAGATTGGAGACAAATAATTGATTATTCCCCCTGTCATAGACAGATGGAACATAACAGAGATGGCCCATTCTAGTATTGGACATCCTCATTTAGGGCGAGATAAAGTCTTATTTACCCTAAAGTCAAAATATTGGTGGCCTAATATGAAGGAAACGGTCATAAGAGTTATAGGGAGTTGTAAAGCATGTCTCCTTGTTAGTAATCCAAATCACTATAAACAACCATACATTGTTAAAGAAATTCATAATAAGCCATTTGATCTGATTTATTTAGATCACATTGGGCCTTTACCTACTTCACATGGGTATAAATATGTGTTAGTATATGTTGATGCTTGTACAAGGTTCATATGGTTATACCCTGTTAAAAGTGCCACGGCTAGTACCATGCTTGATAGTCTCAATTCCTTAGTAAGTATTGGTAAACCTAGAGCCCTACACTCAGATGCTGGACCAGCTTTAACATCTACTAGTGCACAAGAGTGGGCTAAGTCTTTTGATATAAAATGGGAAATCAGTGCACCTTATCATCCCCAAAGTAGTGGGGTTGTTGAAAGGAAAAATGCTGAGGTAAAACGATTGTTAACCAAGTTACTAACTAACCGCCCAAAAACAGTGGTATCCCCTGTTAACTTATGTACAAGTAGGTTTAAACAATATACCTTCTGTTATTACTGGGAAAACACCTTATGAATTGTTATATGGTATACCTATGAATACAATATTTAATACTGAGTACCTTTCTGCACCAGGGAGGTTAGAGCAATTATCTATTTTACAAGAAATACGTGATTGTTTTTCATGACCTGCTTTTACACCTAACCTTTTATGAGCTTGGACACCACAGGTTGGTCAGTTTGTCCAGGAAAGAGTTCAAGCAGCAAAACCTTTATGGCCAAGGTGGAAACCTACAAAGGTAAAACATGTCATTAACCTAAGGACTTTGATTATAGAAGACAAACAAGGAAAAGACAGAATTGTCGGCATTGATAACTTAAAACCAGCTTCTAAATTTGAGTTAGAAGATGACAAAGCCTCTGACTTACTCTCAGTGGGTTACTCTGAATGAAGCAAACCGGATTAATAATCAATTTCAAATGATGCCATTTTCTTCAAATCCAGAGACTATAGCACCTTTTATTATTATGATGTTGAAGAAGGTGATCAAATAACTGAAGTAGATTAATTTGATACACCAACACCAGTTACAAGATCTAATCCTGTTTTACCTATCATAAATACTATGCTATCAGCACGAACACTGATACAACTACAAGGACTGAAAATGTTAAAGAACTTGTTCAATTATAAAAACCTTAAAATATTGAGATATACAGTACTGATACTTTTTATACTTCTCCTTATCTTGATATCAACCTGCATGGTAGTTTTTCGTCTACAGTGGAATAATCTTGCAAAGAGACCTGGAGCTGTTCTGGCATGGAATCAAACAAAGGCTCAAGAGGATGCTGTACCAACGATATCAAGACTAAAAAGAGCTAAACATTACAATCTGCAACCTGTAGAAATAAAGATGAATGGGCTACTGCAAAGAATTTATTGGAAACCATTTCCAAAACCTATAATACAAAAGCAAAAAGTATTAGGAATATCTCAAGTCGTATTGATAGATTCAACAGTAATATCAAAGAAAGCAAAGATCACAACTCAAATGGGAAGAAAATTGGTAAAAGATCACATAAATGGGCAAATGGAAATGATACAAGCAAAGACTTTGGAATATGATTTGCCTTTGCAAGAATACTGAAAACAAAAGACATACGGAGAAAAAAATGTGTTTTTCAACATTTGCACATTGCTATTATGTGGACTTTCAAGGGACAAGGAGATGGCCTGCAAATGAAATAAAAGCAGATCAATGTCCACGTCCTGGGATTACAATTGACAAAGTCAAGTATAAAGAATATCCTATTTTTTTATCTAAACACAGGACAATTAACTCAAAAAGGCTTCTTTCCTGAAAATCACACAGATCCTCGCATTGCATTCTGGGAAAACGCAGAGGAGGAGGAATACAGGTTTCCTGGAGGAGTAAAATCATATAATGGAGCAGTGTTTTATACTAACACACTTTATTCAGAATGGTGGACACCAGAGTTACATACAGATGAAGGATACCTGCAACTATTTGAGAAACTTCAGCTTGAAGTAGTGGATCAACAGACAGGAAGACTGCGAGAGCAAGCATTACCTACAGAATGGAATTAGAAAGGAAAAGATTAAATGTTTTTGAATCTAAAAGAATGGGATACGTGTACAAAGCCAAGATATGCAGCTTTCTTAAATACAATGTATTACAGTCACTCATGCAAAGAAAAGAACAATCTTTGTAATATAACAGTTGAAGATCTAATTAAAAAGGGCATTTATGTCTTGGAAACAGACTATACATGTACATCCTGCTGTTTATACCTCAGGAAGTCAGGAAAGTATTTTCGTTTTCAACCTAAAGATATTGATAAGGGTATGCCAGGGTTTTGGTGCGTGACAAAACATCACATTATTAACAAAAATTATGTAATATATTCCCTGTTTCAGAAATGTCTCATAGATAAAATACCCAGTAAATGTAGTAATTGCAAGTATGAAACTATGAATGGATGTAAATATATCAGTTGATGACATACCATGTAAATATGCTAAATGTTATAAGCAAAATGTGACAGATATGACTTATGATGAAGCTGTTTGGGGAACAAATAATATATTTGATAATGTAACATATATTACAATAGAGAATATAATTCCAGATGATTGTAATACAGAAAAAACAAAAAAACAAATAAAAGGCAGTTAATGTCTAATGCTGAAGTTCAGAAATTGACAGGGCATTCATTAAGTGATGCAGTATTAATTGTCAGTGAAATTTCAGATATTAATGATGAAGAATTGAAGAGAGGATTGATGATCTTAACAGATCACATGATAACTATGCTAACTGCAGTGAGTGATGTCTGATTTTACAATGGTAGATGAAGAAATGAAAGCAGTAGCAATACTAAATTATTTGACAGCTATAAGGTTAACCTTACAAGAAGGACACATTGATATTACACTATTAAATGTTACAGAAATTTGTACACAATTAAGTCTAACGGTAAAACAAACAAATTATGCTGGATATTTAAAAATCAATGATTTATAATATAAGAGAATTGAAGAATAGAATAACAAATAACCCAGAAGATTGTGTATGGGATATATATATATATATATTATGAGATGATAATACCTGGAAATGTATACACAACAAATTGGGAGATTGTTAATTTTGGGCATTTAATTAGTACTCCGGATCGTATGGCATTGTTACAAATTCAACATCCATATCAATATATTTCACAGTATTGTGATAGCTGGGAATATATTGAAACAGAAAATTGTGTTGATCTAGGATATTTAGTATGTGAAAATGTCTACAAACGAAAACCATGTGGAGTTGATAAACAAGACTCTGATTGTACTGTTAAAATTACGCCTCTACAATCACCATACACTCGCATAGAACCAATTCATAATGGGTCATATGTTGTGATTACTAGTCAAAATGATTGTAAAATCCCAATGCTGCAAGCTACAATGGTAACTGTTAATGAATCTGTAGAGTGTTATAATACAATTTTAACACCACCAGTGATTAAGAATATACATGTTAGGTCACATTTAACAAATGCAGGTACCCCATATTACATTGCAAATTCCATACATGACAGCATTCTGGGCTCATTTACATAACATGCAAGTGAGATTGGGCTCCTCCCATAAAGCAATTGAGAATTTGATTAAAAGGGCACATGCAGACCTCTTAAGAATTGACTTGCATAAAGGGGACTTTCCTACCTGGATTAGAACTTTAGGTAAATCATTGATTCCAATAATGCCAGCATTGGGTAATGTTATTTCAAAAATTGGAGAAGGTTTAGCTACAGTGGGGAATGGTATCTTTGGAGACATACTGGGAATATGTACTATGTATTAATAGCCATAGTATTGTGTATCATTTTATTTAGAATTTTTGTCCTTTCTTCCTAGGAGAAAATCTAAGTAAAAAATAATAATAAGCAATTATTTGTCAACCTGTTTTCTTTTGAATAAAATAGTAGAAAAGAAACGGCAAGCTTATTATCATGTTATGCTATAATTCATATATGCTATATGTATATATCTTGTTAAGCTATAATTTATATGCCAATAACATCTGTAGAAGTAAAGATTTATTATTTTTATTATAAATTTATTTTTATTTGTAAATGTAACCAGTATAAACTTATTGGTTAGAAACATTAATAATCCTTTATTTTCACGAAGAAAACCTGTGGATTACAATTTATTATCTACTTGACTTAAAAAACCTTGAATTACAAATTGTTATCAGTGTCTTTGCATTAACGCAGAATCAAGAATGAGGAATGTGCACGTTTTTTGTTTCTTTTTCTCATTGAAAAGGAAAGTAATAAATGTACTCCTACGACACACATTTTTATGAGGATATTTCTCCAAGCAAGAAATGCCAAGCTAACTGGACATCTATAACTCATCCACTAATGAATCATACACCAATTAACCAATTTCTATCAAATGGATATTTTGGAGAATTTATTTACGACGTATTCCTAAATGGCAAGTCATCTTCCAATAAGGAGGATTTAACCATTGTTACCTAATGATTTACAGTTATTTAACGTTATAATCTTGTAACTTATAAAAGAAATACTAATATGCTTCAACAAAGCTTTATGGAGATTTCTTATTTGTATGAATCTGTCATACTTACATTGGCTGGGATCCAACTGTTTTTCTTACTGGCGCAGGAGTAAAACGTTTCTGTTCAACTAACAGTTTGCTTCAAACTTTCCAAAAGGGATTACAAACAAAATCCTGATTCTCCAATCCAGAGAAAAGTTTGCTGCAATAATTTCCATAATGGAATACAAACATGATGTTCTGTCTGGCTCAACGCTTCATGAATTAATTACAGATATACTCCTACTTAAAGAAGATTATGAAAAAGTTCAGTTTAATTCCTGGATCATTAATGTCTGACTTTATTTTGTTTGCATTATTAAGGACACTTTGATTTCATGTCTGTTACTCTGCTGAATCCCGGACATTAATGACGCATTTCTTTTTCTGTGAGAACGAAGGGCTGGACACTTTCTTATCTTTTCTTCAAGAATGTATTGGAGGGGCTGTAACAGGTTTTCATTAACCCTGTGATACACCTGTGCTTGTAAATGTAATTTTTAGTTAACAATGCATAACTTTGCAAATAAACTTTGTTTATAGCATGCTTGTCTCAATAAAAGCTGCTATGTAATGTTAGATTGCAAATTAATATTGCTATTTCACTTGATACATATGACAACAGTAAGAAATACATTCTTTCAGAAAGACACTTATAACTTACTATAAATGTTAGATTTCTTTTAAGTCTATCATGTACAGCTTCTATACATAAAGACTGTACCTTGCTATAAAAGCCTGTTCACATAAATTGTGAAAAATATAATCTTTAATATGCTTATTTTGCAATATATGTATGATTATATTCAAATATATGTACAATGTGTACAATGTATAACTGAATACTTTTATATGTTTAAATAAAAGTCTTTTACAATATAAAAGGTTTTTATTATCTGTCTGCTAACATACTAAACAACTAACTAGTTCTAACATAAGATGTTATGTGATTTAAAATGGAGGTTTATTCAACCTTGAATTTATAGCTCTAAAATGGATGCTCCTTGCAATTTAAAGTGCGTATGTCTAAACTCTTGTATAACAGATTATCAAGGCCACATAGTTGAAGATAGAAAAAGCTAGACAAGTTTTGTTGATGTTAAAATGATGCTAAAAATACATATAAAAAGAAAACAATAAATGATGATGTCATCCAAATAAAAAACTATAAAAACACCTTGTTGTAAACATGAGGCAGTTGACTCTGACAGGATATTATAGAGCATTTCTAAGGATAAGATTTGGTTGCAAAGAAGTCATTTCGAGTGGTATGTAACAATTGTTATTGAAAGCAAGTTTAAACTAAATAGTCTTTTAACTCTGTGTGTATATTGGATTTAAATTAATTTAATTTTATATTACTTCTGTAAGCTGATTTTTCTGTATAATAAAAATTTATTTTTAAACAATGTTATCTTCTCAAGTACCATTTCTTTATTGTACTCAAAACTTTATTTGTTAGAAATGAGACCTGTTTCACTGATATAATATTTAAAGTTCAGTGCTTGGAATTTATATTTCAATATAACTGTGCTTTAAGACCTTATAAGTGAATTATGTGTGAACCACTACATCCCCATCACTCCACAGAGACAGCAATTGTTAAGGTACCAACAACCTACTTTCAGCAAAATCAAAAGGCCACTTCTCTCTGCTTATCCTTCTTGATCTGTCCGCAGCCTTTGACCACCCTCTTTTGCTCCAAACCTTCCAATCCTTTGGCATCTGTGGAACAGCCCTCTCGTGGCTCTCTTCCTACCTGTCAAACTGTACCTTTAGTGTAGCCTTCTCTGGTTCCTCCTCTGCCCCGTCACCACTTTCTGTCAGAGTACCGCAAGATTCTGTCCTTGGTCCCCTTCTCTTGTCAATCTACACGTCATTACTAGGTTACCTAATAAAGTCCCACAGTTTACAATATCATTTGTATGCCGACGACACCCAAATCTACTTCTTTGCACCAGACCTATCTCCTTCCTTGCTAACTCGTGTCACTAACTGTCTTTCTCACATCTCTAACTGGATGTCCTCTTACTACCTCAAGCTAAATCTCTCCAAAACTGAGCTCCTTATTTTCCCCCTTCTTCAAAACTCTCCACCCCCAATCTCTCCATAACTGTCGACAACTCTATCATTACCCCTACCACGTATGCCCGATGTCTCGGGGTCACATTTGACTCTGATTTTTTTTTCACTCCTCACATTTAGTCATTGGCTAAAGCCTGCCGTTTCCACCTTAAAAACATCTCTAAAATTAGACACTTCCTTACACAAGACACAACTAAGATTTTAATCCACTCTCTCATTCGTTCCCACCTCAATTACTGCAACTCTGTCCTCTCTGGTTTCCCCACCTGCTGCCTAGCTCCTTTAAATCCATAATGAATGCCTCTGCCAGACTCATCTTCCTTACACGTCACTCTTCATCTGCTGCACCTCTCTGCCAATCCCTTCACTGGCTTCCTCTTGCCTCTAGGATCAAACACAAAATTCTAATTCTGGCATACAAAGCCCTCAACTGCACTGCTCCCCCCTATATCTCAGGCCTTGTCTCCAGATACTCTCCCTCCCGTCCCCTTCGCTCTGCTCATGACCTCCTACTCTCCTCCTCTCTTGTCACCTCATCACACTCCCATTTACAGGACTTCTCCAGACTGGCTCCCATCTTTTGGAACTCTCTGCCTCGCTCCACAAGACACTCTTCTAGTTTTAAAAGCTTCAGGTGCTCCCTAAAGACTCTACTGTTCAGGGATGCATACAACCTATGCTAACCTTTCTTTATACCAGTTCCTCTCCTCCATTGCTATCCCCTGAAACCCCTTAGCATGTAAGCCTAAGAGTTCAGCTGTTTGTAGATCACCTTCTTAAGAGCTGACTACAACAGTGCAACTCTTGGCAGGGCCCTCTACCCATTTGATCCCTATAATTGTTTTGTTGTACTCCGCATTTGTTTATAGCGCTGCAGAATCTGTTGGCTCTACAAATAACCGATAATAATAATAATACACAGGATTGCAGGCAACTAATGCAGATAATGCAAGAACTTATGTCTTAACTCGGGGTCCCCCTAGTGGAAGATAAGTCTAAGGGTTTGTGCACTTGCCTCACATTCTTGGGTATTCAAATGAATACTGAGGCAATGTTGTGCAGATTACCTACTGATAAAGTGCAATCCATGCTCTTAGCAGTCAGATCAACCTCAGCCAGAAGTTTTATTTCCCTACGCCAACTTCAATCTTTGCTAGGCCTTCTTAACTTAGCAGGTAGAGTCATTACCATGGGGAGGGTCTTCAACCATAGATTGGAAAGTAAATTAAGAGGCACTACCAGACCTTTGACTAGAATCGGGGTTATGGATGGCATGAGGGCAGATTTGAAAATTTGGGAGGAATTCCTGAAGAATTTCAATGGCATTTGCCTTTGACGCTCCCTCCCCATATCCAGCCAATTATTAAATTTGTTTACGGACACTTGTGGGTCCTTGGGTTATGGGGCTTACTTTCAGTGACAGTGGTCAGCAGGTCCTTGGCCTCTAGAATGGAGAGACAGGGGCTTAACCATTAATCTCACCCTGTTAGAACTTTTCCCGATAGTGTTAGCGGTAGAATTATGAGGTACTTGCTTTGCAAATAGAACTGTTATATTCTGGAGATATAACCTCAGTGTGGTTCACACAGTTAACGGTCTATCGGCAACATTTGACGTTGTGGTTTGCTTGTTGCAGGACTTAGTGTTACGCTGTCTATAACTTAACATTTATTTTCAAGCTCAACATGTCCGAGGGGTGATTAATGTTCTAGCCGACGCTCTGTCGTTATTTGATTGGGTGACATTCAGACGCCTTGCACCTAATTCTGCAGCTGAAGGTTTATCCTGTCCTGGTTTCCTTTGGCAGCTTCTAAATCCTGGATATCCCTGCTCCCTATATTGCAAGCTTCACTAGCCCCATCTAACTGGCGCTCTTATGTGAGTTTGTGGGAAAGGTTTTGTCAAGACCAGAAAGTGGAGGCTGCAGAGGCATAACAGGTCACACTGTATGACTGGCTGGTGAGTCTTAGGCAGTTGGGGCCCGTCATGGGGCCATTCACTCATGGCTAGCCGCATTGTCATTTTTCTTTCGTACAATGGTTTTGCCCGATCTGACTAGCTCCTTTTTTTGTACACATGTATGCCCTACACAGTATGAGTTTCTGTTATTTTGGCTGCTTTTGTCCTCGCTTATGCGGTTGCCCTTAGGGTAGGCAAATTAGTATCCCCATCTAAAGCACAAAGTAATAAGGGTTTGTTAACTGAGCACTTAAGGGTTTCGTGGGAATCCCTTTTATTATATCTTCCATGCTCAAAAAACGATCAGCAAGGCAAGGGTGTTTGGATTTCTATACCCAAGACATATGACACATGCTGCCTGGTTATGGCCCTTACTCAATTCGTGGAGTGTAGGCCCGCAACCCCGGGGTCTCTGCACGCAAATGGCTCCGCGTTATCTGTCTACCAATTCTGCAAGGTCTTACCAAATGCAGGGGCGGTAGCAGGTTTGGATATAACTAGGATAGCTTCACACTCATTCCACATTGAGGCTGTGACTAATGCTGCACTGACAGACTCCTTGGCGGAAGCCATTCGGTTTTTGGGTAGATGGCATTCTAATAGGTACCGGGGTTATGTTCGCCCAGTTGTTTAATGTTATGACACTGTTTGTAAGTGTTCTTTACCCTGTTTGTCTTTGAAGGAGCTTCGCAAGGTGCCAAGAGAGTGTGGATCATGGGGCACTCGTATGTGCATTGGGCCTGCATCCATTGCTTATCGCTTCCCGGGGGCAATCCCTGGGGTTCCCATCCCATAAAGCTTCAGTTAGGTGGTTGGAGGAAAGGGGTATGTGTTGGCCTAGGTTAGCCCCCCTGATATCTGAGGCCCTGGTACGCTGGGATAAGCCTCATATTTTAATCATCCACCTTGGGGGTAACGGTGTGGGTGCCATTCCAGTATTGGAATTGATCAAAATCATGCAAGCCGAGATTGCATGGATAAGGCTCGAATTCCTAACATTAGGGTTGGATGGTCTAATATTATTCCCAGGCTGGAATGGTGTCACATGGCTAGTCACAGAGCAACCTATAGGATGCGGAAAAAGATAAATGCCTCAGTTGGCAAGACCGTCACGGGGCAGGGGATTCATGATTAAGCATGACTCCATCACGGCCGACAAGCTGCAGTACTATAGGAGGGATAGGGTTCACCTGGAGAATGTAGCCCTGTAAGCAGGTTGTGGTTCTTAGGGTGGCGACAAGTTTATCATTGACATGCTATCTTGTTGCGGGAGGTAGTGGCCCGGTTGCTTAGGAAAGGGAGAAACGGGGATGAGCGATCACCAATCTGAAAGTGAGAGGGGTGGATGGCCCCAAGTGCATGTAGGGTTCCCCTCCTTCCCCTTGTGGGTGGGTCACAAGAGCTCGACACCCCTTAGTAGCATTTCCTTGAGCAGAGATCCTCTCTGCTGCAGTTTCCGTTTTGGGCCGCATACCTCGAGCAGCGCTGGCTTATATTTAGAGATAAGTTCTTGCTGCCATTATTGCCTGTCAGTTTGGTTTTACAAGTTATTAAATTTAAGAAATGTTTTCACCCTTGATGGTCAAAAATTTTACCCACAATCAGTTTCTGTATCTTATTTATTTATTTACTTATTGGTTAAGTTAATTATGTCCCTCTCTGCTGGTAATGACTGATAGGCGTTTAATCCCTTAAGGCAGTGTAAGGACGTTGCAGCTTGGGGTCTAGCTGCAACAATGTTGCTAGTGTAGGGAAAAGCTTCCTGGCCCTCTTCTTCCTGGATCATGGACCAGAGACGTTTTCCCTCCCACCATCCCCTGTCGCTAAAGATCCCGGCTATCTGAGTTTAATTGCTAGGGCGAGGGCCTAGGTATGCCTAGTCAGGCTAATCTCAGTAAGTCCTAAGCAGTATTTAGATCTTCCATCTCTGTTTTTCCCAGTTTGAGTGGCTGAGAGACAGAAACCTGACAGGGGAAGACTTCAATTTGCACCCTGACTGCGGGAGGTAGCGGCCCTGTTGTGTAGGAAAGGGCGAACGCGGGTGAGTGATGGCCAATCTGAAAGCGAGAGGGGTGGATGGCCCCAAGTGCACGTGGAGTGCCCCTCCTTCCCCTTGTGGGTGGGTCACAAGAGCTTGACACCCCTTAGTAGCATTTCCTTGAGCAGAGAGCCGTTTTGGGCTGTGTACCTCCAACAGCGCTGGGTTATAATTAGAGATAATTTCTTGCCTCCATCTTTGTCTGTCAGTTTGGTTTTATAAGTTATTTGATTTAATAAATTTTTTGACCCGTGACGGTCAAAAATTTTACCCACAATCAGTTTCTGTGTCTTATTTATTTACTTATTGGTTAAGTTACTTATGTCCCTCTCTGCTGGTAATGACTGATAGGCATTTAATCCATAATTAAAAATGTATCACCGCATTAGCATATGTATTACAAATTAAAGGAAAACAGGACTTTTGATATTATTAATGTGCTAATTTCTTCTCCCCATAGACGTCTATGGGGCATGCTTAAAAAAACAGCAGCTATTACATTTTATATATATATATATATATATATATATATATATATATATACTGTATATATATATATATGCACCTATATTTTTTAAATGTATACAGATATATATATATATATATAATATATATATATTTTATATATGTAATTGAATTAACACAAATTCAGTACTTATCAATAGCTTCCCATGAATGTTACCTTCAAATGGAAGTGTGAAAACAGCATACTAGGGGCTAGAATTTGAGTGAAGCGCTATTTATCGCTTGCGCATTAACTCTGCTAGAAGAAAGATTTTACATATAGATTTTATATAAAGGTATAGATATATACAGATATATATAGGAAATATATATTTAAAATACATAGAACATATTTCCCTATGCAAAAAAAAAGGAATATGAAGTATTTACAGCACAAACACAGTTAAACACTTTATTAAATACTGAATATTGCATAAATATATTTTTACATGTTTTCATCTGCTTAACTGTTTGTACATATATATTTATGTGTTTATATGTGTTTATATGTCTAAATACATAAATATACATATAAATACATAAGTACACCCATACATATACATATTTATGTACAGCTGCAATAAACCTGATTTTGCTTGCGGGTAAATTTTAGTGCGCCACTTGGAATCTGGCGTTAGATTTCTAGGATATTTTATAGTTTCATACCCCAGAGGCAAAACTTTCTTTTCACTTTCTGCGATAAGATTTGTTTAGTGAAAATTTTTCTGCGGGTTATTTTTAAACCAAATTCATTTTTAAATTAGGCAGTTACACTAAAGCACCAGTTCAATTGCAACGTGTTGGTTAACTGGAGAATAAAACATTTTTTTTAAGTTTTATAATATAATGCAGTAGTTGAAAATTGGATTGACAACTGCAGAAAAAAAAAAGAAATTGTAAAATGTCTTTTAAATAAATCTGTTTCCTTTTATCTTGGTCTAACATAGAAATGTTGTAATAAAAAGTGCATTGCTCATAATAACATCTTTCATTCAGAAAAACAGCTTTGCAAATTGGAAAAGGCTAGAAAGTGAGTTTTAAAAATCTTTGCAGCACTACTCCGTCATTGACTGTTCACTTCAAATAGCACTTAGCTCTGGATGCACTGTGATAAGGAAAACTTACACAGTGCAACCAGAGCACAGCACTGTTTGAAGAGTACAGTCTAATGTGGAGCAGAGCTGCAAAGTTAATTCGCTAACAGTTCATGCATGTGTCCTTTTCTTTCCGCAGACATGATGCATTTTCTGTGATGATATCTCAGATCACTGCATGTTCTGCCTTGGGGTTTCATTCCTCCTCATAATGTGTCATAAAGCCAGAGTCTTGATTGATACCAAAATGTTTGGAGTTAAAAAGTTTGATATATTAATTAACATTTCCTTTAATCAACTGTATTTTTAAAATTTCCCTTTATGAAAATTACCTTTAAATTATTTACAGAGTTTCCAGGTTTTGAGAATTTTTAGCCACTGGGGTTCGTGTATCTGGGTGATGTTTGCAGTGTTTGTGATGGTTCATCCTTTTGTTTAGTGCTTGTTTTGTTTCACCTATATATTTCATATGACAGCACATTTTGCACTGAATTAGATATATTACATTCATGGATTTGCAGGTATATGATCCTTTTAAGGGTAGTAGCTTTGATGTGCTTTCTGTAAAATGGTGTCATTACTGATGTGTTGGCATGTGGCACAGTTCCTCCTGTTGCAGGGTTTAGTGTCAGGGGTGTCTGTTTGTTCACCATTCAGTCTGGTCTTGGTGAGTAGTCTGTGTAGGTTAGCAGGTTGCTTCTATGATACAATTGGTGGTCCAGTAAATATGTTTCTGAGTTTCTGATAATTATGTAATAAAGGTTATTGCATTGTTATAAGTAATAACCAAAGGGACTCTTGTGGTCCTTTTTTTCTCTAAATATTTAAAAAGGTTGTTTCTGGGTATTTTTATGGCACGCTCAGTTTCTCTGTCTTTTTGTCATGCTGACTATCCTTGTTGGATCATGAAATCACAGAGTAAGGACAGATGTTGGTCCCTTGCATGTCATTTTAATCCATTTAGAATTGTTATAATTTTTTTTAAAAATGATTTACATACATAATTCCCTGTAGACTATAATGGTAACATGCTGTAGAAAATCATTACATGTGTTTTTTCCAAAGGATTGTGGTCGACTCCTATGTGTTTAATAACCTATGCAAAGTCATTCTAGTCAGGAGCTGCAAGCTTTTTATTCTGAATTTCTGGCCAGTAGCTGCAAGCTCTGCATTCTGCCAAGGAGCTACAAGCTTTGCATTCTGGTCAGTACCTACAAGTTTTTCATTCTAGTCAGGAGCTGAAAGCTTTGCATTCTGGTCAGGAGCTGAAAGCTTTGCATTCTGGTCAGGAGCCACACGCTTTTCATTCTGGTCAGGAGCTACAAACTTTGCATTCTGGTCAGGAGCCACACGCTTTTCATTCTGGTCAGGAGCTACAAGCTTTTCATTCTGGTCAGGAGCCACACGCTTTTCATTCTGGTCAGGAGCTACAAACTTTGCATTCTGGTCAGGAGCTGCAAGCTTTTCATTCTGGTCAGGAGCTACAAACTTTGCATTCTGGTCAGGAGCCACACGCTTTTCATTCTGGTCAGGAGCTACAAACTTTGCATTCTGGTCAGGAGCCACACGCTTTTCATTCTGGTCAGGAGCTACAAACTTTGCATTCTGGTCAGGAGCCACACGCTTTTCATTCTGGTCAGGAGCTACAAACTTTGCATTCTGGTCAGGAGCCATACGCTTTTCATTCTGGTCAGGAGCTACAAGCTTTTCATTCTGGTCAGGAGCTGCAAGCTTTGCATTTTAGCCAGGAGCTACCAGCTTTTCATTCTGGCCAGGAGCTGCAAGCTTTGCATTCCGGTCAGGAGCTACAAGCTTTTCATTCCGGTCAGGAGCTGCAAGCTTTGCATTCTGGCCAAGAGCTACAAGCTTTTCATTCTGGCCAGGAGCTACAAGCATTGCATTCTGGTCAGGAGCTACAAGCATTGCATTCTGGTCAGGAGCTACAAGCATTGCATTCTGGTCAGGAGCTACAAGCATTGCATTCTGGTCAGGAGCTACAAGCATTGCATTCTGGTCAGGAGCTACAAGCTTTGCATTCTGGTCAGGAGCCACACGCTTTTCATTCTGGTCAGGAGCTACAAGCTTTACATTCTGGTCAGGAGCTGCAAGCTTTTCATTCTGGTCAGGAGCTACAAGCTTTCCATTCTGGTCAGGAGCTGCAAGCTTTGCATTCTAGCCAGGAGCTACAAGCTTTTCATTCTGGTCAGGAGCTGCAAGCTTTGTATTCTGGCCAGGAGCTACAAGCTTTTCATTCTGTTCAGGAGCTAGAAGCTATTCATTCTAGTCAGGAGCTGCAAGCTTTGCATTCTGTCCAGATGCTGCAAGCTTTGCATTCTGGTCAGGAGCTGCAAGCTTTGAATTCTGGCCAGTAGCTACAAGCTTTTCATTCTGGTCAGGAGCTACAAGCTTTGCATTCTGGTCAGGAGCTACAAGCATTGCATTCTGACTAGAGTTACAAGCTTTTTTTTCTGGTCAGGAGCTACAGGCTTTATACTGGTCAGGAGCTGCAAGCTTTGCATTCTGGCCAGGAGCTACAAGCTTTTCATTTTGGTCAGGAGCTGCAAGCTTTGCATTCTGGCCAGGAGCTGCAAGCTTTGCATTCTGGTCAGGAGCTACAAGCTTTTCATTCTGGTCAGGAGCTGCAAGCTTTGCATTCTGGCCAAGAGCTACAAGCTTTTCATTCTGGCCAGGAGCTACAAGCATTGCATTCTGGTCAGGAGCTACAAGCATTGCATTCTGATCAGAAGCTACAAGCATTGCATTCTGGTCAGGAGCTACAAGCATTGAATTCTGGTCAGGAGCTACAAGCTTTTCATTCTGGTCAGGAGCTACAAGCTTTGCATTCTGGTCAGGAGCTACAAACTTTTCATTCTGGTCAGAAGCTGCAAGCTTTTCATTCTGATCAAGAGCTACAAGCTTTACATTCTGGTCAGGAGCTACAAGCTTTACATTCTGGTCAGGAGCTAGAAGCTTTTCATTCTGGTCAGGAGCTACAAGCTTTACATTCTGGTCAGGAGCTACAAGCTTTTCATTCTGGTCAGGAGCTACAAGCTTTTCATTCTGGTCAGGAGCTGCAAGCTTTGCATTCTAGCCAGGAGCTACAAGCTTTTCATTCTGGTCAGGAGCTGCAAGCTTTACATTCTGGCCAGGAGCTACAAGCTTTTCATTCTGGTCAGGAGCTGCAAGCTTTACATTCTGGTCAGGAGCTACAAGCTTTTCATTCTGGTCAGGAGCTAGAAGCTTTTTATTCTAGTCAGGAGCTGCAAGCTTTGCATTCTGTCCAGGTGCTGCAAGCTTTGCATTCTGGTCAGGAGCTGCAAGCTTTGAATTCTGGCCAGTAGCTGCAAGCTTTTCATTCTGGTCAGGAGCTACAAGCTTTGCATTCTGTCCAGGTGCTGCAAGCTTTGCATTCTGGTCAGGAGCTGCAAGCTTTGAATTCTGGCCAGTAGCTACAAGCTTTTCATTCTGGTCAGGAGCTACAAGCTTTGCATTCTGTCCAGGTGCTGCAAGCTTTGCATTCTGGTCAGGAGCTGCAAGCTTTTCAATCTGGTCAGGAGCTACAAGCATTGCATTCTGGCCAGGAGCTACAAGCTTTGCATTATAGTCAGGAGCTACAAGCTTTGCATTATAGTCAGGAGCTACAAGCTTTGCATTATAGTCAGGAGCTGCAAGCTTTGCATTCTGGTCAGGAGCTGCAAGCTTTGCATTCTGGTCAGGAGCTGCAAGTTTTGCATTCTGGTCAGGAGCTGTAGTTTTGCATTCTGGTCAGGAGCTGCAAGCTTTTCATTATAGTCAGGAGATGAAAGATTTGCATTCTGGTCAGGAGCTACAAGCTTTTCTTTCTGGTCAGGCGCTACAAGCTTTTCTTTCTGGTCAGGAGCTACAAGCTTTTCTTTCTGGTCAGGAGCTACAAGCTTTGCATTCTGGTCAGGAGCTACAAGCTTTTCATTCTAGTCAGGAGCTGCAAGCTTTGCATTCTGGTCAGGAGCTACAAGCTTTTCTTTCTGGTCAGGAGCTACAAGCTTTTCTTTCTGGTCAGGAGCTACAAGCTTTGCATTCTGGTCAGGAGTTACAAGCTTTGCATTCTGGTCAGGAGCTGCAAGCTTTTCATTCTAGTCAGGAGCTGCAAGCTTTGCATTCTGTCCAGGTGCTGCAAGCTTTGCATTCTGGTCAGGAGCTGCAAGCTTTGAATTCTGCCAGTAGCTACAAGCTTTTCATTCTGGTCAGGAGCTACAAGCTTTTCATTATGGTCAGGAGCTACAAGCATTGCATTCTGGCCAGGAGCTACAAGCTTTGCATTATAGTCAGGAGCTGCAAGCTTTTCATTATAGTCAGGCGCTGCACGCTTTGTATTCTGGTCAGGAGCTGCAAGCTTTGCATTCTGGTCAGGAGCTGCAAGTTTTGCATTCTGGTCAGGAGCTGCAAGCTTTGCATTCTGGTCAGGAGCTGCAAGCTTTGCATTCTGGTCAAGAGCTGCAAGTATTGCATTCTGGTCAGGAGCTGCAAGCTTTGCATTCTGGTCAGGAGCTGCAAGCTTTTCATTATAGTCAGGAGCTGCGAGCTATGCATTCTGGTCAGGAGCTACAAGCTTTTCTCTCTGGTCAGGAGCTACAAGCTTTTCTTTCTGGTCAGGCGCTACAAGCTTTTCTTTCTGGTCAGGAGCTACAAGCTTTGCATTCTGGTCAGGAGCTGCAAGCTTTGCATTCTGGTCAGGAGCTGCAAGTTTTGCATTCTGGTCAGGAGCTGCAAGCTTTGCATTATAGCCAGGAGCTGCAAGCTTTTCATTATAGTCAGGAGCTGCAAGTTTTGCATTCTGGTCAGGAGCTGCAAGCTTTTTATTATAGTCAGGAGCTACAAGCTTTGCATTATTGTCAGGAGCGGAAAGCTTTGCATTATAGTCAGGAGCTGCAAGCTTTTCATTATAGTCTGGAGCTGCAAGCTTTTCATTACAGTCAGGAGCTGCAAGTTTTGCATTATAGTCAGGAGCTGCAAGTTTTGCATTCTGGTCAGAAGCTGCAAGCTTTGCATCCTGTACAGGAGCTGCAAGATTGAAGATCCCAAGTGGGGTTATAAAGCTTTGCATTCTGGTCAGGAGCTGCAAGCTTTGAATTCTGGCCAGTAGCTACAAGCTTTTGATTCTGGTCAGGAGCTACAAGCTTTTCATTATGGTCAGGAGCTACAAGCATTGCATTCTGGCCAGGAGCTACAAGCTTTGCATTATAGTCAGGAGCTACAAGCTTTTCATTATAGTCAGGAGCTGCACGCTTTGCATTCTGGTCAGGAGCTGCAAGTTTTGCATTCTGGTCAGGAGCTGCAAACTTTGCATTCTGGTCAGGAGCTGCAAGCTTTTCATTCTGGTCAGGAGCTGCAAATTTTGCATTCTGGTTAGGAGCTGCAAGTTTTGCATTCTGGTCAGGAGCTGCAAGCTTTTCATTATAGTCAGGAACTGCGAGCTTTGCATTCTGGTCAGGAGCTGCAAGTTTTGCATTCTGGTCAGGAACTGCGAGCTTTGCATTCTGGTCAGGAGCTACAAGCTTTTCTTTCTGGTCAGGAGCTACAAGCTTTTCTTTCTGGTCAGGAGCTACAAGCTCTACAAGCTTTTCTTTCTGGTCAGGAGCTACAAGCTTTTCTTTCTGGTCAGGAGCTGCAAGCTTTGCATTCTGGTCAGGAGCTGCAAGTTTTGCATTCTGGTCAGGAGCTGCAAGCTTTGCATTATAGTCAGGAGCTGCAAGCTTTTCATTATAGTCAGGAGCTGCAAGTTTTGCATTCTGGTCAGGAGCTGCAAGCTTTTTATTATAGTCAGGAGCTACAAGCTTTGCATTATAGTCAGGAGCTGCAAGCTTTGCATTATAGTCAGGAGCTGCAAGCTTTGCATTATAGTCAGGAGCTGCAAGCTTTGCATTATAGTCAGGAGCTACAAGCTTTTTATTATAGTCAGGAGCTACAAGCTTGCATTATAGTCAGGAGCTGCAAGCTTTGCATTATAGTCAGGAGCTACAAGCTTTGCATTATAGTCAGGAGCTGCAAGCTTTGCATTATAGTCAGGAGCTGCAAGCTTTGCATTATAGTCAGGAGCTACAAGCTTTGCATTATAGTCAGGAGCTGCAAGCTTTACATTATAGTCAAGAGCTGCAAGCTTTGCATTATAGTCAGGAGCTGCAAGCTTTGCATTATAGTCAGGAGCTGCAAGCTTTTCATTATAGTCAGGAGCTGCAAGTTTTGCATTATAGTCAGGAGCTGCAAGTTTTGCATTATAGTCAGGAGCTGCAAGCTTTTCATTATAGTCAGGAGCTGCAAGTTTTGCATTCTGGTCAGAAGCTGCAAGCTTTGTATCCTGTACAGGAGTTGCAAGATTGAATATCCCAAGTGGGGTTATAACTGTGTAACCACTTTGTGAATGTTAAAGGGAGATTACATTATCAAAGACTCTTTTATAAAATGTTTAATTATGTGTAGCTATTTTGTCCCCTTTTCCTGTAATTTGTCTTTGAAAATTGCTATTTCTCTCAATTCTACTTTCCATAAAGCAATCAGGCTAGAACACTTTCCACTTATTCCCCTTATCTACTTCAGCTGTGTTGAAACCCTGTTAGGTAGTTAAAGGGACAGTCTACTCCAGAATTTGTATTGTGTATTAAATGACTAATAATCCCTTTATAACCCATGCCCCAGTTTTGCATAACCAACATGGTTATATTAATATACTTTTTACCTTTGTGATTACCTTGTATCTAAGTCTCTTCAGACTGCCCCTTATTTCAGTTATTTTGACAGCCAACCAGTGCTGACTCATAAATTACTCCACTGGAGTGAGCACAATGTTATCTATCTAGGATCACATGAACTATCACAGTCTAACTGTGGAAAAACTGTCAAAATGCAGTGATATAAGAAGCGGCCTTCAAGAGCTTAGAAATTAGCATAGATAACAAGAAAACAAAGCAAATTTGATGATAAAAGTAAATTAGAAAGTTGTCTAAAACTGCATGCACTATCTGAATCATGAAAGATTAATTTTGAATAGACTTTCCCTTTAATTGATCCATTCTGTATTTGACACAGCCTTGTTTGCAGAGTCTCTACATTTTATTCTCAGACTAATCTTTGCTTTGAATAAATCATTATAGCTAGCGTTTATTTAATATTTAATAGTCATGTGTAAAAATTTGTTATTCACTGTTCGTTATACAAACCAATGCTGAATATGGCTGCAGACAACAGCATTCATTTATTTTTGGAGTCAGATTTATTAATGTAAAAGTGCAACACAAAATATCTGTGCAAATCTAGATAATTGTGTGTTGCACATTAATGCTAATTATGCTGAAAATAGTCTAATTATGCTGCCTGCGGCCATATAAGGTATTTATTTCTATTACAGATTTCTACACAGAAGCAAAAGTATGCAAAATATGCCAGCTCGTTGGATCTCTTTTTTTTTTTTCTTAATGAATATGATTTTGTTGTAATCATTCTAGCAGCTGTAATGCTGTGATGATGCTCACAATTCCAAAAATCCCATTACAGTGGTTGGTAATATTTTATGATTATTTTGCTATAATGTCTAAATATACCATTTCAAAACGTTGATACAAGGTGCTGTTTCACTCTGTTTCTTTATGACATAAATGTCTTATATAGACTAATTCCAAGCTCAGTTCCAGGGGCGTGGCTAGACCTCCCCATGCCTCAAGCCAAAGTCTGTGAGCTAGATGAGTGCTAATTTATCGTGCACCCGTTTACGGGCGTCTGATAAATAACCAGCTATTACAAGTGGCTGGTTATTGCTACCGTGAACTCACGGTAGCAATTAGTGCTCAGAATATTAACCAAAGATCAGATCTCTGGTTAATTTTCTTAATGTACCTCTTTCGCCCCCAAAAATACAGTGGTGTGTTCTTTATTAAAAATAAAAATTGTATCAAATAATAAGGGGCTAAAGATGGCAGGTGGGGGGTGATAGAAAAAAGTGCCTTTACTTTGTCCATGGGAATTGTGTGTTCCCTCTAAATATATATGTATATGGTTATATTTATATATACACATATAAACACATAAATATATACAGTTAGAACGGAAATAATTGGACACTAACACAAGTTTTGTTATTATGGCTGTTTACCAAAATAGATCCAAGTTACAGTTAAATTATGAGTATGGGCTTAAAGTGCAGTCTCTCAACTTTAATTTGAGGGTATTCACATCCAAATTGGAGGAAGGTTTTAAGAATTACAGCTCTTTAATATGTTTCCCCCACTTTTTTGGTGCAACGCCGCCCCCTGCTGACTCACGGCCAATCGTCCGCCAGCGGGGAGGTGTCAATCAACCCGATCGTATTTGATTGGGTTGATTTCTGGCAATTCCTGTCCACCTCATCAGAGCAGGCGGACAGGGTTTTTTAGACCGCTGCTTCATAACTGGTGTTTCTGGAGAGTCTGATGGCTCGCCAGAAACACGAGCCCACAAGCTCCGTTCTGAGCTTGATAAATGGGCCCCATTGCCTGCAAAGGATTCTCAACAAAGTATTAAAAATAAACATTTTATTTATGACAGTGTTAATTTGTCCAATTACATTTGAGCCCCTGAAACAAGGGGACTGTGTATGAAAATGGTTGCAATTCCTAAACATTTCATACAATATTTTTGTTCAACCGCTTGAATTAAAGATGAAACTAAAACAATCCTAAAGATAAAAAGGGGCGCTCCTTGCAAATAAAAAAGGAAAATACAGATATGTAATGATCATAAAAAACATCCAAGCAAAAAAGAGGTGCGCATGTGTGGATCAATCAGAGGATATAAGCAAGGGTTAAACACAACAAACAGGGTACTCACATTTGGTACAAGCACCCTGATGTGCTAGTGATGATTGTAGCAACCCAACTTGCTAATCTCCGGTGTACAGGAACACAGGAATCTCGGCCACTGCAAACAACTTGCAAAGAAGCTGGAACTCTCAAGTAAAGGCAGATCCGTACTATAAAAACAATGTAAATTTATTAAAACTCACGTAAAATTCTTATTATATATGCAATGCCTTTCTCAGTGCATTCAAACACTGTTTAATTAGGTATAATGTAACATTACTACCAAACCTTTAAATGAAAAACATCTACCAATCATAACAAACCTCTCCCCTAATGGGTGTATACTTCAATTGCATCTCAGTAATTTCTTTGAAATCCATTGTGGGGGCATACAGAGTCAGAATTATGAAAATTGAGCCAGTGTCCAGTTATTTTTTCGGACCTAAATATATATTTATATATTGCTGCCCATTGCTGCACAACTTATCCCCTTCGCTGCGCTAGGTTCTCATGCCTTGTCTGATGGCATGAGAACAAGGCTCCCATTGAACCCTTTGGAAGAGAGCTCTCATGAGCACAATGCTTCTGTGCTATAGGAATGTGAGGTCGAATTTTCATTGCACCTAACTTGTAATACGAGCACACATTTCTGTCTGCTGGTATAAAGTGGAGCGCAAATATCGCTTTTGTAATTTGGCCCTGTGTTGGGCCTACCATTTCTATAGCACCTTTTCTGGCTGTTTACGGAAGTTAAGCAAGCAACCACAAAGGAGAAAGGGAATTGCTTCTTTCTGATTATGAATCATCCTCCTCTATAATTTATTATGCACCATATGATATGCACTTGCGCAGCCTTCCTGTACAAATAATAGGAACTTTGTTTGGACAGTAACACTATCAAAGCCATTTTAGCCATTTTAGCAACTTTATAGATGCATTGTAAAGAAAAATCCTTACTCTTCTCTTAAATGGTTCACCCACAGAGGGGTCAGACATGATGTAAGTGGATTCAAACATAGCAAAAAGGTCATGACCATAATATAATCAAATAAAGGTCTATTAAGAAAAATGAAGTGCTGCTGGACTTTGCTGGGTTTGGATTGCCATAGAAGGGTTAAGCAGTAACCCTTTAACTGTGTGCACAGGAGGGAGCTGCTGTACTTCATCTGCTATGATATTGATGATGTAGGTGGAGCCAAGAATGCCCTCTAGTGATGCCACTACTGAGTGTAAAGCCAGATGCACCACCTAAAGATACTCCTGTAGCTACGCTCCTGCTCATATCGCAAACATAAACTCCCACCTTGATAGGAGAAATTGTTTCCTTTTTCTCTAGGACAATTTGCAGACATTGGCTCCCATTTATGAAACTGCAGCTTTTGGGCTGATTCTAAGTAGGATCACTCATGCAAGCTTGCAACCAAGAGTTAAGTAGGGCTGGCCCTACAACTGCTTTTTCCCAATATGTCAGCAACCTGAGAATTTGTGAATGCAAGACACACAGCTTCATTCTTCTGGGATGTCTATCCAGCCCTGCTCTTGTGCAACTGGTTGCCCGAGAGCAGGGGCGAGATTGCATAACAGATTACTTGTGCAATCTTAAATTCAGTTGGATGGTGCACTCGAAGCTCTAATGGTATATGTATAGGTTTTCTTTCCAGATAGCAGAGATTGGTATGTACATATATAGATAAATGTCTCATAATGTAGCCATGATGAAGTACATCTGGCACTAAGAAGGAACTTGGAGGAACAAAAGGGAAATTATATAACTCATTTTTTTGTGTAATTTTTGTTTAGAGTTGGGAGACACATTGGCTTAATAGCCTTGTTTACAATATACTTTGCAAAATAACAAAGTATGCTACTTCAGCAGTTATACTGCTGGAATAGTAAATCTAGATGGTTACAATTATAATCTGGCTGTTACTGTATATATTATTGATGGTAGACCAAACAAAAGATATACAGAAGATTCAATTTTATCGGCCCCCAACAGCCAAGAGAGTATGGGGAACCAAACAAAACTATTAATTTAGAGCAGAGATAGGGAACGTTGGCACTCCTGATGTTTAAGAACTACATTACCCATGATGCTTAGGCACTCTGAAGTTCAGTTTGAGAATCATGGAAAATGTAGTTCTGAAACATCTGGAGGGACAAGGTTCCCCATTCCTGATTTAAAGCATTTAGAAGACTCTGGGAGTTTCAGGTTAAGTAATTTTAATGGTTTTTAGCATATTCATACTTAGAAAAAGCAAATAGAAATTTATGTATTATGGGTAGAAGGGAATCTGATCCCTGTGATTGGTTCTTTCATTTTTCGAATCCTATAGTGTAAGATTTGTGTTAATATTAGTTGTCTATATTTGCTGTTCCCTTTGCAAATAACAGTAAAAAATCTGAATCCATTATTTATTCGAAACAAATGCCCACATGGACAAAATTCAACTGAACCAAATGTTTGGAAAAATCCAAAATTGATTTTTCTGACTAAACACATTTTTCACCCGTGCACATATCATATCATTTTTAAATTTTGTAAACACATTTGCAAAAATGTAACTTTTCCGCTTTCTATTGTGCCAGCTAATCTAAAGTGCAAGATACAGCTGTCAAAATACCGGTAACTAGGGATGGGTAAATGTTTTGCAATATTTGAAAAATGAAACAAATTTTAACACATTCGTTCATTTGTTTTGAATTTTGAATACTTGTACAACATTCTAACATTCATTTTAATGTAATAGTATTTCTTATGCTTCCTTTAAATGTAATATTTGATTCAAATGTTTCTAATAATTTGAGTCAAAATATGCAATATTTAAATTTAAAAAAATTGAACTGCTACATCTGTAACAGTATTTTTAATCCTCTCTTTAAAGGTAATGTTCAAATTATGCAATATTAGAAATAGAAACATTCAATTTATATATTTGTGTCTATTATGTATCAATTTACTAAATTCCCTACCACATGAACTACTGAACTTCTAAATAGTATTTGTTAAATCGAATTTTACATTTAAAATTTCATATGTGGATATTCAATCCAATTATAAACATTAAAAAAAAATAGTAACATCCGGAAAAACAGAAATCTCTTTCAATAACCAAATTTGAATGGATTTTCATTTTTATCAACATTCAATTGTCCAAAACGAATGTCAAAAGGACTATTCGTTCTACCAAATGAATTACACTTTCTGCAGATTCGCCCATCCCTATAGGTAACATCACTGATCTGTGAAAGTATCCTTCTTCTATCACAGCATGCAAAAATACACACATACCAAGATGGCAGCTCCCAGTATAAAGATGCAGAACTTTACAAAATGGTTTATGTAACGTGTTAAAATAAGAAAATAGCTGTAAAGAGAGCTGTAAGAACAGGAAGAAAAACAATTGCATGGTGAGCAGTGATTATAGTTGAACTCAGTAGTTTAATGTCCCTTTAAGCCCACAACCATATGGAATTTATTCCCTTTCATTTATCTACCATGTCCATGAAATATTTATTGCAGTAAAATAGCTGTTAACTTTAGTACATAATAATTTTCTGCACAAAATATTACTCTTTGATGCAGTCGGCAAATGGCTTTTTTTAGAATTGCTGCCGTGAGCAACATAGCCTGCAGCTCACCAGTTTAATGGAGCACACAGCTTTGATGCATATAACTCTGTTAAATTGTTTCCAACTGGGAAAAACACAGATAAAATTGTGCCTCCATTATCATTCAGTTTGTACAAAAATAAGTGACCTTTTTTGTATTGAAAACAAAGTGTGTAAAATTATTGTAATGAAACCTTGGGAATACTTTATACAAGTTTTGATCTGCAAAAACGGTTCTAGTTATTTTATACTCAGTGGTTTTATACTGGTTATCCCAAAATCTATTATATTATTGCACAGTGTAAACCGATTGAATGAAAAGACAGCTGAGAATATGAATTTATACCCTATATTTTCATTCCGAAACTGTTAAAATTAGGAGAAAAGAAGGTTAACATCACTGCTACAGCATTAAAAAGACATCTGAAACAAAGATTTAGGTGCTGATGATGAAAAACTTGCATTTAGAAATCACACAAAAACATTGGGGCCCTTTTTGACCATTATATTGTAATGAAGGTGTTTTTCTTCACATCTCGAACTCTGCATAGCAAGATAAACAGCTCTCAAGCTAAAAATTTACTTTTTTGAGGGACCTCACCGTACTGATGGAACTTCTTAGATAATATTGCCAGATCATAGAGCTTTAGAGCATCTGACCCTTGAAATAAATGCTGTGCAAGTCCAAGACATCATACAGTTATTGGCTTAGATTCAATAAAACCTGTTAGTGAACCTCATGCAGCGGATAAAAAACTCACGGCACCATCATTCATCACAAATTGTGGAAATCAGATTTGCAGTTTCCCTTTTTCACAGCAGCAACTTAAGCTCCTTTATAATAAGGAACACCGTTTATGTTGATGCTGGTCACTTCTAGACACATAGACCGAGTTCCACAGTAAAGGATACTGGCATCACAAAAACACTTTCAAAACATTTAAAAATGACAAACTAAAGGGTCATTAAATACAGCGGAATTGAACGATCAACAAAAACATAATACAAGGACAATGCAATAGCACTTAGTCCCCATGTACTGAAACACCTGAACACAATATTCTCAACTTAAGAACTTGTCTGCATGTCTTTGCAGCACACAGGCAGCGGACCCTGTTTGTTTGCTTCCCGTATGTATAATTACACATTCCGACAAATATGTAATGCTGCCCCCCTCTCTTGCGGGACCAATCATGGGTTCAGGGTGATTGCTCTCCACCTAAATTGAAGTGGCAGAGATTGTAAGAAGCAGCAGTTACATTGTGGGAAGCAGGCTCATGTTCTGTTTTCCAGGTTGGTAGCTGTTCTTATTTCATATGCAAGACAACATGGATCGGGGCAACTCACAAAACTATAGACCTTAATGGCAGAAATGCCAACTAACAGCATTGTAAACATAACTGAAGTGATCCTCAATGGATTCAGAACGTGAACTTACCTTTACAAAGAGTCCCTTTAGGAACCTCATAAGTGTCTACAAACCTACTGCTAGATTACGAGTTGTGCATTACCGTATTACGAGTCTTGCAGGTTTAGGTGCACCGCACACTTGTTTGGCCTTACCACAAAATGACTTACGTAAACTTTGTAAAGTCTTTTTTCTATGGGACTTCCATAGCGCTGATATTACGAGTCTGTCCTGGGAGGCCAAAAAGTGAGCGGTACACCCTACCCTGTCAAGATCCCTAACGCATTTAAAAGTCAGTAGTTATGAGTTTTACACTACAACGCTGTAGCATAAAACTCATAACAAAAGTGCTAAATGTACACTAACACCCATAAACTACCTATTAACCCCTAAACCGAGGCCCTCCTGCATTGCAAACACTATAATACAAATTTTAACCCCTAATCTACCGCTCCGGACACCGCCGCCACCTACATTATATGTACGAAACCCTAATCTGCTGCCCCCAACATCGCCAACACCTACATTATATCTATTAACCCCTAATCTACCTTCCCCAATGTCGCCGACACCTACACTACATTATTAACCCCTAATCTGCCGCCACTAATGTCGCTGCCACTATATTAAAGTTATTAACCCCTAAACCTAAGTCCAACCCTAAACCTAACATCCCCTAATTTAAATATAATTTAAATAAATCTAAATAAATATTCCTATCATTAACTACATTATTCCTATTTAAAGATAAATACTTCCCTATAAAATAAACCCTAAGATAGCTACAATATAACTAATAGTTACATTGTAGCTAGCTTAGGGTTTATTTTTATTTTACAGGCAAGTTTGTATTTATTTTAACTAGGTAGAATCAGTGTTAAACACTACACTATAATTAAATAAATTTACTAAATTAAATACAATTAAATAAATTACATATAATTAGCTAAATTAAATTAAATTAAATTAGCTAAAGTACAAAAAAAAAACACTAAATTACAGAAAATAATAAACAAATTACAGATATTTAAATTAATTACACCTAATCTAATAGCCCTATTAAAATAAAAAAGCCCCCCCCCCCCCAATAAAAAAAAACCCTAGCCTAAACTAAACTACCAAAAGAGCCTTTTGCGGGGCATTGCCCAAAAGTAATCAGCTCTTTTACCTTTAAAAAAAAAATACAAACACCCCCCCCAACAGTAAAACCCACCACCTACACAACCAACCCCCAAATAAAATACTATCTAAAAAAATCTAAGCTCCCCATTGCCCTGAAAAGGGCATTTGGATGGGCATTGCCCTTAAAAGGGCAGTTAGCTATTTTGCAGCCCAAAGTCCCTAACCTAAAAATAAAACCCACCCAATACATCCTTAAAAAAACCTTACACTAACCCCCTGAAGATCGACTTACCGGGAGACGTCTTCATCCAAGCCGGGTCAAAGTCCTCAACAAAGCCGGGAGAAGTCTTCATCCAAGCTGGGCGAAGTCGTCCTCCATACGGGCAGAAGTCTTTATCCAGATGGCATCTTCTATCTTCATCCATCCGGTGCAGAGCGGGTCCATCTTCAAGACATCCGACGTGGAGCATCCTATTCTGCCGACGGACTAACGTTGAATGAAGGTACCTTTAAGTGACGTCATCCAAGATGTCATCCCTTAGATTACCATTGGCTGATAGAATTCTATCAGCCAATCGGAATTAAGGTAGAAAATATCCTTAATATCAGCCAATAGGATTTTTTTACCTTAATTCTGATTGGCTGATAGAATTCTATCAGCCAATGGTAATCTAAGGGACGCCATCTTGGATGACGTTACTTAAAGGTACCTTAATTCGTCGTTAGTCCGTCAGCAGAGGATGCTCCGCGTCGGATGTCTTGAAGTTGGACCCGCTCTATGCTGGATGGATGAAGATAGAAGATGCCATCTGGATGAAGACTTCTGCCCGTCTGGAGGACCACTTCGCCCGGCTTGGATGAAGACTTCTCCCGGCTTCATTGAGGACTTTAGCCCTGCTTGGATGAAGACGTCTTCCGGTAAGGCGATCTTCAGGGGGTTAGTCTTAGGTTTTTTTAAGGGTGTTTTGGGTGGGTTTTATTTTTAGGTTAGGGACTTTGGGCGACAAAAGAGCTAACTGCCCTTTTAAGGGCAATGGCCATCCAAATGCCCTTTTCAGGGCAATCGGGAGCTTAGGTTTTTTTAGTTAGTATTTTATTTTGGTTACTTGTGTAGGTGGTGGGTTTTACTGTTGGGGGGGTTGTTTGCATTTTTTTTACAGGTAAAATTGCTGATTACTTTGGGGCAATGCCCCGCAAAAGGCCCTTTTAAGGGCTATTGTTAGTTTAGTTTATGCTAGGGTTTTTTTTTATTTATTTGGGGGGGGGGTTATTTTAATAGGGCTATTAGATTAGGTGTAATTAGTTTAAATATCTGTAATTTGTTTATTATTTTCTGTAATTTAGTGTTTGCTTTTTTGTACTTTAGCTAATTTAATTTAGCTAATTGTATGTAATTTATTTAATTGTATTTAAATTAGTAAATTTATTTAATTATAGTGTAGTGTCAAGTGTTATTGTAACTCAGGTTAGGTTTTATTTTACAGGTACTTTTGTATTTATTTTAGCTAGGCAGTTAGTAAATAGTTAATAACTATTTAATAACTATTCTACCTAGTTAAAATAAATACAAACTTGCCTGTAAAATAAAAATAAACCCTAAGCTAGCTACAATGTAACTATTAGTTATATTGTAGCTAGCTTAGGGTTTATTTTATAAGTAAGTATTTAGGGCGCCATGTACTAAGCTTCGAAGTGACCGTCCGTCTGTATTTCTGCGTCAAAATTCGCTCACGATCTGCTTCTCGTATGTACCAATCTGTGATCGGGTCGAAAAACCACTATTTTCATCAACGATCGTAATTTTACGCAACTGATCGTTCCGAAGCCTTTTTCCACTTACTACATGTTCAATCGCACGTAAATTCGCTGTAATCAGAAATTATGAATGTTACAACTAATCCGTCTGCTCCAACTTTCACTGTAACTTCGCGTGATTTGCTTCGCGACCATTTAGGTAGCGAATACAATAGAAAACTATAGGGCATATCAAGCTGACGCCATGTAGAAGTACTTAAGTGAAAGGACTAGACTACTATTGTATCATTATTGGTTTTTGGATCACTGAATGAAGATGGAGACACTTTTACACATGTTTCTTTTCCGATTAATTCAATTACGAGGAAGAAGGGCTATACAGGCACCGGTTGACAACTTGCAAAGAAGGAGAGGTAGAAGAAGCAGAGTCCCTAGAGTTTTCCTTCCACGTAGGGGTTTGGAAAGCATTTCTGATCGAGAGATTATCCAGAGATTCCGTTTGGACAGAGAAGCTATTATCGAACTTTACAATGAAATAGCAGAATACCTGGAACCTATGATAGCGCGTTCACAAGCCATACCCGGACTATTAAAACTGTTGGCAGCCTTACACTTTTTTGCCACCGGTTCATTCCAAGCTGTGTCTAGCGTTATAATTGGCATCAGCCAGTCTGCTTTTCGAGGCACCTAACCAAAGTTATTGATGCTTTGATGGTCATCTTTCTAAGGTACGTGTGCCTTCCAGCGACCCCAGAAGAGTGGCAATCTGTGCAGTCTAATTTTTATAGAATGGCCGGAATGCCCAATGTACTTGGAGCCATCGATTGCACCCATGTTGCAGTCAAACCATCCCGAGAACGTGAGGAAGTTTTCCGGAACAGAAAACAGTACCATTCCCTCAATGTTCAGATGGTGTGTGACCATAAAATGAAAATAATCAGTGTCCGTTCCAACTTCCCTGGATCTTGCCATGATTCGTATATCTTGCATCAGTCTGGGTTATATCGGAAGTTTGAGGAGGGAGAGATGCCTGAAGGATGGCTGTTAGGTAATTATATTTTAGGGATGTTATGTTACAGTATTATTATAATTGTCAAACGTAGTTTATGTCATGCATTGTGATGATAGATTTAACTAAAAAACATAGTTAATTCTCATTGAAATTATCGTCTTTATCATCTTTGAAATGTTAATCATTTTTTATTTTTTTCATAGGGGACGCTAGTTATTTCAGTAGAGAATGGTTATTCACACCCTATAACAATCCTCGAAGAAGATGTGAGGTGAAATTCAATGAGGCACACAGATCCACCCGAGGAATCATCGAGAGAGCATTTGGATTGTTAAAAATGCGCTTTCGTTGTCTTGACCACTCAGGTGGTGTCATGCAGTATTCTCCTGAGAAGGTTGCAAAAATTATTCTTGTATGCTGCATTCTCCATAACATTGCAATAAGAAGAGGAATTGAAATTGATAATGAAGAAGAAATATCATTTGAGAACTTCCCTGAGGTCATCTGTAATGATGCACCAACAAGACAGGCCATTAATGCCAAAAATTATGTCGCAGAGAACTATTTTAAGGATTGATTTCATCAAAAGATTGTAATCACAGGACTTCTATTTTTTGGTCTTTTGAATAAAAAACTAAATTTTCATTTTCTGAATAAAATCTTTTTTTTTTTCATCATTTACTTGTGTGATTTTTTATTTGTTTTTATTTTTATAAGTTAAGAAATTATAATAAACGGTCACATTGGATATTGTTTTTTAATAAAACTTAAATTTTTATTTAAAACCAACATATTGCACAATAACTATATAAACAAAATATTCATAAAGATCTATAATTATATGACTGTCCTACATAACAAAAAAAACCTACACTACACTATTGATAACTATATTACACAATAAAATATATACATAAAACTTCATTTACATTTATCATTACTTGAGAATGGCAATAAATAATACAACTTTTTAATAATTGTATCCAAAGAATTCTAACAATTTAGCAAATATACAATAATGTTGCATAGAGACAGTGAATAACGCGATATTGAGAACATTTTGGGATTTGACACACCCATCTAGAAAGTTGCTATGGGACCAGGGAGGATGAAGAGAATTGCACCTTTCACATCTGGGGAAATGATAATTATAGTGTATGTAATGGATAGATATTTTGTCAAACGCTTAGGGGGTGTCCGGGGGGTCATTCAAGATGAAAGGGACAAAACTATTTATGAAATGATACGCAGAATGTATCGTGTATCAAAAATTAAAAGGACCAGGCGTCAATGTTTGAGACGATACAGTGATGTTAAATGTCGAGAACCGCTATATTACCATCTATTAGGAGCCTTTTAAGGACATGTAAGTTTATAAAATTTTATTCTTTTAAATTATAAATTCTATGCAAAGTTCATCATCAATATGAGAACTGAAATTATAATTAGGTTTCAGTGTACCATAGTGATCACTTTCATGTCCATACTGTTTCTTACTGGTATATAATTTTGTTATTCTTTTAAATTATAAATTCTATGCAAAGTTCATCATCAATATGTGATCTGAAATTATAATTAGGTTTCAGTGTACCATAGTGATCACTTTCATGTCCATACTGTTTCTTACTGGTATATAATTATGTTATTCTTTTAAATTATAAATTCTATGCAAAGTTCATCATCAAAATGAGACATGATAGAATAAATAGGTGTACCATATCACTTTCATGTCCATTCTAATTTAAAACAAATTTAAACACTATAAACATTCTAGCACATGAAAATTGAAAACTTTATTATATAACACATTTTAAAACTAAGAAACTTTAAACAAACATATGTACAACTTTTCTATTTCAGATAAGAAAAAAGAAAAACTAGTGTATGGAACAACTGTGAGGGGAACGTCATAAGGAAGGGGCTGCTGGGAGAGAACAATGGTGTAGTTGGTGTGCCAGGTGTGGGGGTTGCAGGAGAGATAAGGAGAGAAGGCATTGGTGAGGAGAAGGCTCAGGGGAGGGGCTGGGGGAAAGGTGTTATGAGAGGGACTGCAGGAAGGAGTCACTAACCTTTTTTCTTTGTTTGCAGGAAGAACCTTTTTTCTTTGTTGGCAGGAAGAAGCTTGAAGATGACGGCGAGGAACAGAAGAATCCGCAGGAGGTACTTGGGTGAAGGAGAGACGGTCTGGAAGACTAGGGCAATCCAAGCCCAAAAAAAGATCAGGAAGATGGAGAAGGCCAGGAGGGATCAACAAACAGCCCAAGGAGAGGTAATATCCGGAGGTGGAGCAGTGGAGGTTGGTGCTTTGGCTGTGGTGCAGGTAAGTCAGAAGGAGGTCAGAACCCCATGCAGGGGTAACAGGATAGCGGGTATTATCCAGCTTGGGAGCGGCACTGGAGGGGTGGAGGGGGCAGGCATCTTTCCTGGGGGTAGCAGCGGTAGCCCGGTTCTGTTCTCAGGGAGCCCCACACACAGCGTTGATGCGATTCCTTTGGGGCAGGAGGGCAGCAGCAGTGTGCGCAACATTGAGGTGGTCGGGAGGAGCGCAAGCGGGCTAGATCTGGAAGCAAGTGTTGCGCATCGCGCAGGCCCTAATGACGTCACCGTGGCTAGGAGGCGCCCTGGTGACGAGTTTGCTAGGGAAGGCCTCAATGTAACGCCTGCGCATGCGTGCATACATAGAGGCTAGGGCGGATTCTCAGCACTGGGGGTGGCCATCATGGGAGGAGGAGGCAGGCTATGGGGGCTGGTATGCACCGGTAGGCAACGGGTGGGACAGGGGCACACACAGACATGGTGCTGCACAGAGGGGATACGGGTAGGGAGGATGGGGGGCAGAGGAGAATCGCGGCGGTCCCGGCTGACCGGGCGAGGCGCAATGGTTAGCACAAAATGGGCAAGGGGGTGGGGGGAAGGAGCATTTGGTAACAGTGGACAGCCACCTAGTTGGGAGCAAAGGGCAGGAAGGGGGGCTTGGGCGGCAGGAGGAGGGTACATGGAACCCAGTAGGAGGTGTTCAGGAGAGGGGGGATGTGGGCATTAGGCCGCAGAAGAGAACCAGGGGAGTGGGGGGAAATGCTGGGGATAAGAGGGTGATCAGGGATGCTGAAGGGAATAGTTACAGGCTAATAGAAGGAATGGAAATGGGAAGGGGAGAAGGGCATAGGAGGGAGTCTTTGGGACTGAAGGGGGGGATAGGGGGACAAAGGATGGAGGGGCAGGAGGTGTCTGTGGTGGTGCATAACAGCAGGGAGGGGGGAAGGGCGCTGGCACCGGGAAATCAAGGGGTAGGAACAAATGTTAATACTGTTGTGTTACCCCCACAGAGCAAAGAAAATGAGGCAGGCCCACCGGAACAAGCACAACAGCAGGAGCCAATGGAAGTACCCAGCATCAATGCGGGGGAAAACGTTGTGGTAGCAGGAACCCCCCCAATAAGGAGGGAGGAAACGGGACCAGCAAAGCAGGTGATGGCAACTGGAGGAGCAGACGGCGGACAAGGGGCAAAACAAGGTAAGAAAATATTGTGTTTTAACAATATGGTATCTGATAGCTCATCTGAACTGGAGTCTGAGGACGAGAATGTAAAAGGGGAGGGGGAAAAGAGGATATTAAAAATAGTGCTTAAAATATATGCGAAGCAGGGCAAAGGCACAGGGAAGGGGAGTGCAATACAAGAGCAGGAAGAAACAAGTGAAGTGTTTAATGGGGATGACGAGGTGACGGGGACACTGTTAATGCCATTAACAACGCATTTAAAAGCAAAGGTAATTGCAAGGGCCCAGGAAGGGAAATACATGGACATATTCAAAATAACTAGGGACGCAGCAGCTTTTAAATCCAGGGGCGAGGAGGGGAAAGGGAAGAAGGTTAAACAAACATTTACGGAGTGGGTAAAAGGGATACTCATATACGCAGACTGTTTTATATCAGCCAATCCGGGGAAGGTGAAGGGCATGTTAAGGTACATCCATTTTATTGCAGAGTGTTACACGACATATGGTGGGTTTGCATGGAAGGATTACGACACAGAATTTAGGAAGGGTAACTTGCAGCTAGGAGACAAGGGTAGGAGGGACTTTGGTATAAAGATACTAGACTTATACACCAGGGTAATGAGGGTACAGGATTGACAAGGGGGACGGGGCGCAGAGTTTAATTCTAATAAGAGTGGGAGAACCGATAACAGGCAATGCTGGCCGCATAACGAAAAGAAATGCGATAGGGGGGGAGCATGCAAATTCAGGCACATTTGCAGATACTGTAGCGGGGCGCACCCTGGGGTAGATTGCAGAAAAAATGGAGGTAACAATGGGTATGGGAGACAGTCCTTTCGGAGCCAAGGAAACGCGGGGGGAGGGCAAGCTGGGGGGATTAGCACCAACCCCGCTGAAAATAGATAGACTGGTGGGCGAGCTGCAAGCATACCCTATCATAGAGGATAGAGATTTATTAATTGAGGGGCTGAGTAGGGGTTTTACAGTACCAGTGAAAGGAGCGGTAACGGGGGCAGTAAAAGCTAGGAACTTAAAATCGGCAGGGGAGCTCCCCGGGATACTGAAAGAGAAGCTAGCGAAGGAGGTTGAGGGGGGGAGGATGGCCGGCCCTTTCACAGAAAAGCCAATAGCAGACCTAGTCATTTCCCCCTTGGGGGTGGTTCCCAAGAAGGAGGAAGGGAAATATTGCATGATACATCACTTATCATACCCAAAGGGTAGGTCGGTAAACAATGCTATCAATAAAGAGGAAGCAACAGTGCAATACCAATCATTCGACAGCGCAGTGCAGCTGGTAAGGAAGGCAGGGAGAGGGGCCATGATGGCTAAGATAGATATTGAATCGGCTTTTTGGCTATTGCCGCTGAATCCTGATAGTTTTAAACTGATGGGGTGCAAAGTTGAAGGGCAATATTATGTGGAAAAATGCCTACCAATGGGGTGCTCCATATCATGCTCAATCTTTGAGAAGTTTAGCACTTTTCTGCACTGGTTAGCAGTAGCAAGGCAAAGGAGGGATTCAATAGTCCACTACTTGGACGATTTCATGGTAGTAGGAGGGGCGGGCTCCGACAGGTGCGAAAGCATGAAAGCAGGGCTGATAGGTTTGCTCGAAGAGATGGGGGTCCCAGTGGCAGACAAAAAGACAGGGGGACCTTGCGCGAGACTAGCATTCCTGGGCATAACAATAGATTCAGTGAAAGGACAATGTGAGCTACCCGAGGATAAGGTGAAAAAGGCTAGGGAGTGGATAGCATGGATGGCTACACGAAAAAAGGTAATGCTAAGGGAGATGCAGAAAACTTTGGGGGTATTGAACTTTGGTAAAGTGATACCAGTAGGAAGGATTTTTAAAAGGCGAATGGAGATTAGTACAAAGGGCGCAAAAAAGCCAGAGCATATAATTAGGGTGACAAAGGAGATGAGGGAAGACCTGAAAGTGTGGGACCAATTTTTACAGGATTTCAACGGGGTGCGCATATGGTAGGAGGTTGCGCCCGCAGTTGAGTTGGAGCTATACACGGACGCGGCAGGGGGAATGGGGTATGGAGCATACTTTCAAGGGAGGTGATGCGTGGGAGGATGGCCCAAAAGATGGAAGGAGATAGGATGGGTTAGAAACTTGGTGCTGCTGGAGTTATTCCACATAGTGGTGGCCATGGAGCTATGGGGTGTGGAGCTAGCAAATAAGACAATAATATATTGGTCAGACAATATGAGGGTGGTCGAGGTCATCAATCAGCTGTCCGCCTCATCTCTGCCAGTAGTTAGGTATCTAAGGTACTTGGTTTTGAAATGTTTAAAGCATAACATCTGTGTCAGGGCCAAACACATTCCGGGTTTCATAAACGTAGTTGCTGACGCGCTATCCCGTTTTAAATGGGAGAAGTTTATGGAGCTTGCACCCAATGCCAGACAGGAAGGTGAATGTTGCCCTATGCTTCTTTGGCAGATTGGCAACGGATAGAAGGAATTGAGGAACTGGTCGAGAAAGCCTTGGCACCAAGCACATGGGCAATATACAGGAAATATTGGGGACAGTGGTGCAAATATAGGGAGGAAGCTAAAGGAGGGGAGGAGGGAAGATTCCTAGAGTGGTTGATGGTGCTACGGAGGGAAGGCGTAAGAAAGGGGCGGCTGAGTGCAGTATTAGCAGGGATATCATATTGTGCACAGCTATACGGGGGAATGGATTGGTCCAGGAAGTTCATAGTAAAGAAGATTGTAAGGGCATTGGGAAGAGATGAGGAAAAGGAAGCGGATAGAAGGGAACCAATAACGGAAGACAGATTACAGAAAATGACAGGGGCGCTAGAAGGGGTGTGCGTAAGCAGGGACGAGGCGCTAATATTCAGAACGGCATTTATAGTGGCATTTCATGGAGCAATGAGGATAGGAGAGCTGTTACCAAAGAACAGAAAAATAGGTAAAGGAGGGATAGAGATAGGGGATGTAAGATGAGGGGAGGAAGCAGTATTGATATTGGTGAGACGATCCAAAACAGAGAAGGAAGGGAAAGGGGCATGGCTGAATATGGCTGGAACAGGGGGAGCACTGTGCCCGGTGGCCTGTGTCAAAGAGTACCTATTAACAAAGAGGGAGGGGGGCCGCACATTCCTGCGGCATGCGGATGGATCAGATGTAACAATTTTTCAGTTTAAGAGCGTGCTACAAAGGGTAGTAAAGAAGCTGGGGTGGGAAAATGCACACTTCGCGCCGCATTCATTCAGAATAGGGGCAGCGACCGCCGCAGCAGGTAGGGGTTGTACAGAGGAACAGATTAAAAAGCTAGGGAGATGGAAATCCGCAGCATACAAATCATACATAAGGTTGCAAAAAGAGTAAGGCTTCATATCAAATTGTTCTAACTGTTAAAAATTGTTTTTTCTTTTTTGTGTGTATTACAGGCAAAGCATTAAGGGTGTGGATAGTAAGACATTCCTACATTTACTGGGCGCAGGCTAGGGCGGCTGCATCAGCGCAGGGATTACATTTAGGTTTTTCGCACAGGGAAGTTAGCATTAGATGGATAGGAAAAAGAGGTATGATGTGTGACGAGTTAGTGCCAACAATACAGCAGGCAAGGCAGAGATGGGGGTGTCCAGACGCCCTGATTATACATCTAGGGGGGAATGACATATGAGCATACCCGCTCAGAGAGCTAGAGGAGAAAGTAGCAGGGAGTATGAGATGGTTAAAAGTTGCATGGCCATCGGTGCGGGTGATATGGTCCAATATAGTGTCCAGGATATACTGGCGGAACTCGTACACGAGCAAAGCAGGATATAGATCGAGGAGAAAAGTGAACCAGGTAGCGGCAAAGGTAATGAAGGAGATAGGGGGCGGAGTAGTAGAGCACCCATTGATAGCAGCCAAAAAGGAGGAGCTATTCAGACGGGATGGAGTACACCTCACGGACGAGGGGAATGACCAACTGCTGGAGGACATCAGAGGGATGTGCCAAGAGCTGGTGGAGGTAAGGAAAGGTCACGAATGGCGGAGAATGGTGGGCCGAAAGAGGGGCTCTTTTGGTGGCGGTGAAGTTTGTGCACGACACGTGGACGGGGCAGAATAGCCATGGGTTATCCCTTCTCCAACTGCCCTGCCAGGGGGGGTAGTGGTTACACCCCCCTAGGTGTGGTCCCCAAAATTCTGGTTTAATGCAGTGGCATTATTTGATGTTCTTTTGAAGTTGATTTTATGGCTGAATTTTGCAAGATATAGTTTAAAGGTGGCAAAATTCAATTAAGTAATAAATCGTGACCTTTCCACATTTCGCCATAACTACTGTGTCTGTGTTTTTATTTTAGATAAGTCTTAGATAAGTTAAAATGGGGTTTGGGGGTTCAATGGTTTTATACGGTAATGGGTCAAAGGAATGCAGCCTCCTCACCTTAAACTAGTGTATGGAACAACTGTGAGGGGAACGTCATAAGGGAGGGGCTGCTGGGAGAGAGCAATGGTGTAGTTGGTGTGCCAGGTGTGGGGGTTGCAGGAGAGATAAGGAGAGAAGGCATTGGTCAGGAGAAGGCTCAGGGGAGGGGCTGGGGGAAAGGTGTTATAAGGAGAGGGACTGCAGGAAGGAGTCCCTAATCTTTTTTCTTTGTTTCCCACCAACCCACCCTAGATGTAGCAGAGCACAATGCAATAACCGGAGAGGTCACGTGAGAAAGCAGTAGCAGCACGGCTAAGGGCAGGACGTTGACTAATTGGTTGAGTCGCAGTAAGACTGCCCGTGCACCTCAATAAGGGGAAGAACACAGCGCAACCGAAGGGCAGCAAGTGACCTGGCAGTCTACGCTGGATGGAGGATAGAAAACGGCAGCTGTTTTTTTTTGTAGTATAGATCATACAATCGCAACAAGTGGTGAAGTTTGTGCACGACACGTGGGCGGGGTAGAATAGGGGGTGGGAGGATCCCGCGGCATACTCAGCACTGAGGGGTGATCCGGTGGTCTATCTAGGGGGAGGGCTATGCCATGGGTTCTCCCTTCTCCAACTGCCCTGCCGGGGGGGGGGTAGTGGTTACACCCCCCTAGGCGTGGTCCCCAAAATTCTGGTTTAATGCAGTGGCATTATTTGATGTTCTTTTGAAGTTGATTTTATGGCTGAATTTTGCAAGATATAGTTTAAAGGTGGCAAAATTCAATTAAGTAATAAATCGTGACCTTTCCACATTTCACCATAACTACTGTGTCTGTGTTTTTATTTTAGATAAGTCTTAGATAAGTTAAAATGGGGTTTGGGGGTTCAATGGTTTTATACGGTAATGGGTCAAAGGAATGCAGCCTCCTCACCTTAATATTTGTGGTGCTCCTCCTCAACGTTATTTAAGGCCTATTCTAAATTTGACACCTAGAAGTGAGGCTAGATCCCCACCCTTGCCACTGTCTTTGCTTGACAGACAATTGTCCCCACAGAAAGGTGTCAGGCGCCTAACTGTCGATCATACACCTCAAGGTACAATAGAACCATGGTTTACATATCTATAGTTATACAACTGATAAATTTAATCATGATTAGCTTGTTGTGTTATTTACAGAAACCAATAAAAGAGTGATGAAAAAGAAAAAAACAAGGTTCACAAGAATAATACAAATATCTTCTACAGAAGGTATTTTTCTTATATTTTGTACCATTGGAATTTTTCTACTTACAATTTTTTATACAGAATTCCTTATTAATCTTTCATAGATAGTGACAATGAAGCAAATAATGCTCCTGAAAGGATGTCATTAACTTCACCCTCAATTCAACTAGGTAATTGTTTATTAATTTCTTGATTTACTATATTATAGCTTATAGTCAAATCAATACCAAAATATATACCTCGATTTCTAAATATATATTTCAGATGCAAGTAGTGAGAAAAAACTCAACCAATATTTCTGATATTGATAACGACTGGGACATATCTATGGTTTCTAAATCTACACAGACAAGTACATCTATGGATAATACCGCCTCTAACCAAAATGGTAATACAGTTTTGTTACCTGCTTATTAATAATCTGTTTTTATTTTAAACATGTTCTCATAATCCTTAATTTATTTTCTAATTTTTGTCCCTTCTCTAGATTCCAGGGTACCAGTTGTATCACAAGTTCAATCCTCTGTCTGTGAAGATATTAAACAAATAATGGATACTATAAAGAATTTAAATACACAGGTTCAGAATCTCTACAATACTTATGTAGTGGAAAACAGATAATCAATGATTGTATTTTAAATAAAAAATATGTTTTGTTTTTTGTTTGTTTTTTTTAATTTGATGCCACTAAAATTGTCATATGTCGTATGTTAAAAAGTTTATTCAAAACCCCAAAAAATACTGTATTGGCCGTGAGCACTCTCATATCTTTTTATTATAATGCCATTTTGATTCAATTTTGTTAATATTTTGGATGTAATAAAAATTATAATTGTTTTACTTACATTTGTCTGTGTGTACAATACATTTTAAACATTTAACTGATTTTAACTAAATTTCAAAAATAAAAAATAAAATTAAATAAAAACCAAATAAACTTTAATAAAACTATGTACAAATAACAATATATTCTTTGTCAACAAAAAAATAATAATAGCTTTAAAATTGTCCATAAAAATGCACTAATTAAACCGTGGTCTTTTTGGATCTGGCGACTCTTGGCTCTGATGTCTATCTCTAATCAATTCTAACAAAGTTTGCATAGTGTTTTGAGCCATTCGCATGTTGTTTTCAGCTATTGTCAAGGCCCTGTTTATATGTAGGTTCCTTTCCCTGTCCATTTCTCTTTGCCAGTTAAAGATTTCACGGTCCAGTTCCAACCGTTGCTGGTTATAAGTGTCAAATCTTTCTAAATGTCCAGACAAAATTTCCTGAACCTGCCTACTGTCTGCTCTATATCCTCTGGCAAGATTTAACATTTCGTTCAGACCTGCATCTTCCAAAGGTGCCGGCTCTTGGACAATAGCTTGTGGTTGTTCCAATGGTTCAATTCCCTGTGCTTGTACTCCATGATCAGGTGGTGAATTTGTATTTTCCTCATTACTACGGGGGTTTATAACAGGCTCATGTATGTCCAAATCCTGATCTTGTGCCATCTGTGTTAGGTCAGGAGTCAGGCTTCCACTTTCTGGCGATCTACCCTCTGGTGCTGGAACTGGAACAAGATTCAGAATCACCTCTCTTGAAGAATCATCCTCCTCAGCGATATCTAAAAGAAAAAAAAAAATTAGCATTAATTTCTAAAAAAAAAGATGCAGATCGAAATTTATTCCAACATTAATGGTTAGAGGGGTTACTATACAAGAGAAATTTATAGTGTCATGTTATACTTTCATGTTGGAATCTTACAATAAGATTAAATGCCTTCCTTACTAATCAATAATTGTGATTTTACATGGTACAACTGCATATAAAATACATCAATCTCACAGTATTACCGTTTGAATAACTATCAAAGTTTAAAAAGTTAAATTTTGTTTGTACCAAAATTATTTGTCTTGTCATCCTATATTTACTTTAAAAAAGTAGCTTACCATCGAAAAGTGGTGCTGATTCGGTCACCATGGCTCTGAAGAGACGTCCAACATCTGCTGTAAAAATTAAAATTAAACATTAATATCTAATTTATAAACAAAAATTTAGAAGCTGTATATATAAGTGGTTTAAAGATACATACCAGAGCTTCTTCCAACAGCTGTATCTGGTGTACTACTCCTTACATCTGGAATAGTATCTGCAGACGATAGGCTGTGACTGCTATTTGTAGTTGACCGTAAATATTGCCCATGTTGTTGTTGTCTTACGTTCAGAGGCTGAGAAGTTGAAGGACGTGGTATCTCTGATGAAGAGGTAGATGGGGTATGGACAGATGCAGAGGTTGACGCTCTAACTGAACCACCTAGGAGTTAGTAAATACAAATTTAAATTAATACAATCAATAAAATTAAAAGTTTATGTGCAATTTTTGAAATGCTAATTAAAAGTTAAATTTACTCCCATTATAACATTTTCTATCTTGGATTTGTATCTTGCTTTAATATACACAAATTAAAAGGTCACTAAAAACATCTTTCTCAAATGATTCCAATAGAGAATATAATAAAAAAGAAATTACAATTTACTACTACTATCTAATTTGCTTAATTCGTTAGTTCTCCTTTGTTGAAGAAATAGCAGCTACCGAGCATTTCAATATCAATATATGTTATTCAACAAAGAATATATAGAAAATATAGCAAATTAGATAATGAAAATAAAAAATACAGCTGGTTAAAATTGCATGCCCTTTCAAAATCAAACATTTGGGTTTCATTTTACTGTGCCATGAAGGCCTTATTTTTTAAAATACATTAAGCAATAGAAAAAAAATGGAGCATATTAGATAATTGAAAATGTTTTTCATGCTCCATCATGAATGCTTTATTTTTGGTTCACTGGAACTTTAAAAAAATAGATACAGAGAGAAGTAATGTAATTCATAAATCTATTTTAAAGGAACAGTAAACCAGAAATCGTACAATCAAGATTCCGTTAACAGAATCCAATTTTATAAAACATGAACGTAAGAGAAACAATTTTGGAGCAGACAAGTAAACAATATAAATATTAATTTATAAATTATAATTACCACGAATATCGCTATCACAGTCATAGTCATCGGTTATGCCCTCAATGACCTCCGTAGCCTCTGTAAAACTTTTCTTTCAAAGTCTGTCCAATCTGCGACATAAGGTTGTCCGCCTCCAGTACCTCGAGCATATTGCTTTTCTTTGGTAATTTTGGATTTTGTTTGACGCTTGATATCGTTGAACCTTTTTTTGCAGGACTCAATATCTTTTTTAGTGGGTCCTTGAGCACTCACTGCGTCACTAATTTTCTCCCAAATAATCTTCTTACGAGCGCCGGGGGTTTGCTTGACTTGACTACCATAAATATAGTCATAATATTCGAGTACTAGATCAACAAGTACAACATTCTGTTGATGCGAGAAGTTAGGGTTGCGAGTCTTCTTAGAAGTAGCAGAATCTCCAGAGCAAGCCATCTTGTCAAAGTGAATACCGAAAAGTAAATAAAAAATATTCGAAGATTTCTGGGAAAATGCACATTCTTATACATGTCAGCAGCCAGACTTTGCCGCTTGTCTGACGATTATGACACCTAGATCGTCACGTGGGTAAAGAACTAAACCAATCAGGTCGCAGACTACTTCTTAACTTCGCTCTTTCACGCCGAACAAAGCTTCAAAGTTATCAATAATCCGATTGTCTTCGACACACAATAGACGCAAAATTTACGGCTTGGTTTTTAGTACATTCATGTAATGAAGTGCCATCCACATGGTGCGAATGCCGGCAGGTTATTTTGATACGGTCTGTGCGAAAAAATTGACGCCTTAGTACATGGCGCCCTTAGTTTTAAATAGGAATAATTTAGTTAATGATAGGAATATTTATTTAGATTTATTTAAATTATATTTAAGTTAGTGGGTGCTAGGTTTAGGGTTAGACTTAGGTATAGGGGTTAATAACTTTGATATAGTGGCGGCGACGTTGGGAGCGGCAGATTAGGGGTTAATAAATATAATGTAGGTGTCGGCGGCATTGATGAAGGCAGATTAGGGGTTAATACATATAATGTAGGTGTCTGCGACATTCGGGAAGGCAGATTAGGGGTTAATAAATAGTATGTAGGTGTCGGCGATGTTGGGGGCAGCAGATTAGGGGTTAATACATATAATGTAGGTGTCTGCGATGTCGGGGCGGCAGTTTAGGGGTTAATAAGTGTAATATTAGGGGTGTTTAGACTCTGGGTTCATGTTAGGGTGTTAGGTGTAGACATAACTTTTATTTCCCCATAGGAATCTATGGGGCTGCATTAAGGAGTTTTACGCTGCTTTTTTGCAGGTGTTAGACTTTTTCTCAGCCAGCTCTCCCCATTGATTCCTATGGGGAAATCGTGCACAAGCACGTTACACCAGCTCACCGCTGACTTAAGCAGCGCTGGTATTGGAGTGCGGTAATGAGCAAAATTTTGCTCAACGCTCACTTCTTGTCTTTTAACGACTGGTTTGTAAAAACTCGTAATACCAGAGCTGTAGGAAAGTGGGCGGTGAGGAAAAACTGCTCGTTAGCACCGCATAGCCTCTAACGCAAAACTCCTAATCTAGGTGCTAGGCAATTGAATAAACTGTAATTTTGTTAAATCAAGATAAATAGATGAAATTGACTATCCATGCATTTTGATTAATAATTTTAAAAAAGTATAAAGCAAAAAAAGCCAGCAATAATCTTTTAAATATTCTTAGTTTAATAAAAGAGCTTTGTAATCAAAATGATAATGAAAGAACAGCAGTTACACATACAGGATAATAAATATTTTTTTATAGTAAAACGTGTTGAATTGCATACCCAAAAGAACAGAAAACACTTTCGCCTAGATTTAGAGTTTGGCGTTAGCCGTCAAAAGCAGCGTTAAGGGGTCCTAACGCTGCTTTTTACCGCTGGTATTTAGAGTCAGCCAGGAAAGGGTCTACCGCTCACTTTCTTTCCACTACTCCAGGCTACCGCAGATCCCCTTACGTCAATTGCGTATCCTATCTTTTCAATGGGATTTGCATAACGCTGGTATTCAGAGTCTTGGAAGAAGTGAGCGGTAGAGCCTCTACCGACAAGACTCCTACCGCCAAAAAAAGTCAGTAGTTAAGAGCTTTATGGGCTAACGCCGGAACATAAAGCTCTTAACTGCAGTGCTACAAAGTACACTAACACCCATAAACTACCTATGTACCCCTAAACCGAGGCCACCCCCACATCGCAAAACCTCTAATAAATTTTTTTAACACCTAATCTGTCGACCAGACACCGCTTCCACCTACATTATAGCTATGAACCCCTAATCTGCTGCCCCTAACATCGCCGACACCAATATTATATTTATTAAACCCTAATCTGCCCCCCCCAACGTCGCCGCTACCTACCTACAATTATTAACCCCTAATCTGCCGACCGGACCTCGCCGCCACTATAATAAATGTATTAACCCCTAAACCACTGCACTCCAGCCTCGCAAACACTATAATAAATTGTATTAACCCCTAATCTGCCGTCCCTAACATCGCCACTACCTAACTACAATTATTAACCCCTTATCTCCCGCCCGCAACGTCGCCGCTACTATAATAAATGTATTAACCCCTAAACCTAAGTCTAACCCTAACATCCCCCTAACATAAATATAATTTAAATAAAACTAAATAATATTCCTATAATTAAATACAGGTAGCCCTCAGTTTACGCCGGGGTTAGGTTCCAGAAGGAATGGTTGTAAATTGAAACCGTTGTAAATTGAAACCCAGTTTATAATGTAAGTCAATGGGAAGTGAGGGAGATAGGTTCCAGGCCCCTCTCAAAATTGTCATAAGTAACATCTAACACTTTACTTTAAAAGCTTTGAAATAAAGACTTTAAATGCTAAACAGCATTATAAACCTAATAAAATAATCACACAACACAGAATATTTAATTAAACTAAGTTAAATGAACAAAAACATTTTCTAAACAGCATTATAAACCTAATAAAATAATCACACAACACAGACTTCACTTGCATTTTTCTGCAAACAGTTCTTTCTATGCATTCCAATCTCGACTGATTTATAAACAGGAAGATCTTGTTCCTTTGAAATCTCGATAGCTCATGTCTGGTTAAACTGATTAATTTCAGCTTGCTTGGCTTTGCTGCAAAACAAGCGGACAGCTCCACCTACTGGCTATTTTAATAAATGCACTGCTTCTCAATGCTTTTCAATAGCAGTCACATGACTGGAAAAAAAAGGTTGTTATTCTGAAACGGTGTAAATTGAACCATTGTAAAACGAGGGCCACCTGTAAATTAATTCTATTTAAAACTAAATACTTACCTATCAAATAAACCCTAATATAGCTACAATATAAATAATAATTACATTGTATCTATTTTAGGATTTATATTTATTTTTCAGGCAACTTTGTATTTATTTTAACTAGGTACAATAGCTATTAAATAGTTATTAACTATTTAATAGCTACCTAGTTAAAATAATTACAAAATTATCTGTAAAATAAATCCTAACCTAAGTTACAAATACACCTAACACTACACTATCATTAAACTAATTAAATATTATTTCGTTTTATTTAAATTATATTTATTTTAAGGGGGTGTTAGGGTTAGGGTTAGACTTAGGTTTAGGGGTTAATATATTTAATATAGTGGCGGCGAGGTCCGGTCGGCAGGTTATGGGTTAATAATTGTAGTTAGGTGGCAGCAATGTTAGGGAGGGCAGATTAGGGGTTAATACAATTTATTATAGTGTTTGCGAGGCGGGAGTGCAGCGGTTTAGGGGTTAATACATTTATTATAGTGGTGACGAGGTCCGGTCGGCAGATTAGGGGTTAATAATTGTAGTTAGGTAGAGGCGACGTTGGGGGGGCAGATTAGGGGTTAATAAATATAATATAGGTGTTGGCGGTGTTAGGGGCAGCAGATTAGGGGTTCATAGCTATAATGTAGGTTGCGGCGGTGTCCGGAGCGGCAGATTAGGGGTTAATAATATAATGCAGGTGTCAGCGATAGCGGGGTGGCAGATTAGGGGTTAATAAGTATAAGGTTAGGAGTGTTTAGACTCCAGGTTCATGTTAGGGTGTTAGGTGCAGACTTAGAGAGTGTTTCCCCATAGGAAACAATAGGGCTGCGTTAGGAGCTGAACGCTGCTTTTTTGCAAGTGTTAGGTTTTTTTTCAGCGAGCTCAGCCCCATTGTTTCCTATGGGGATATCGTGCACAAGTACGTTACCGCTACCGTAGGCAACACTGGTATTGAGGGTTGAAGTGGAGCTAAATTATGCTCAACGCTCCATTTTCTGAGCCTAACGCAGCCACTCAGACAACTCTAAATACCAGCGTTGTCTTAAGGGTGTGCTGGAAAAAAAAGCAGCGTTAGTTACGCGGGTCTTTACCGACAAAACTCTAAATCTAGGCATTTGTCATTAAAAAATTAACACCCTTTTTACTGCAATTGTTTATACATAGCAAAACTACACCCATTATTTGGAGGAGTGAATCTGGGCTCGAGTCTTCAGACAACAAGACTAGTTACGGTCAGATTGTTTGTATAAAATGTTTTGTTTTTCATTTGTTATCAGCTAAAACCAGTTGGGGAAAGTCATGTATTGGGCTTAATCTTGAGAAGTCAGCAGGGTGCATTTTAAGTTCTGAGAATTAGAAAATCCTCAATTTTAAAGGCTAAATTATATCAAAATGTTAAAATCAAATACTTAACCCCGAGGCACCATTATTACATTCCATGCCGTCGTAAAACCCCTGGGCTTTAACGCTGTTAGAAAGGCATGGGATGTCCTAATGTGTGCGGTGCCCTGATCCCCCTCTGTAACAAAATGAGTGTTGGATCTAAATGCAGGACTTGCCTGGCAACTCAGCGGGTCCCCCAGGATCCAATCAGTGCTTAGACACAGTGACAGTCAATGAGTGCAATCATTGGCTGTCAGCAATCTGCTTCCTCTCTTGCCTCAGTGCGATCTGAGGTGAGAGAGGAAGATAGATCAGTGCTACACAGGGCTATTTTATGAGTGGTGCACTAAGTGTAGCATTCAAAGTGTAAGAGGCATTTTGCGTCTCTTTTTTCATATAACAAGTTGGGTTTAAATGTGTTCGAATTGAGCTCAATCTAATTTAACGTGCGTCAGGTTATCACAGCTTCAGAGTTCTGGTTGACAGTTACGCAATACATCACAAATTCATTTAAAAGTACAGTTACACACATAATAATACTGTTTGATAAAATAAAAACTGCTTTAAAAAGTTCTAAGATAAGGCATGCAAAGGGCTTTATCATAGAGATACATATATATATATATATATATATATATATACACACACTGTATATATATTCAATTACTCAAAATGGTTAGCACCACTCTATTCATCAAATAAACCCACTCATTCACATGTCCTGGCTATTAAAATACATATTAGGGAACACTGTGCTTGGGGGAGAATACTATTATATAATAACAACAAAAGAAGAAATGCGAGCCAAAGCCCACAAACAGTTCCTTTATCCGGCACCAGAGTATATGTAGTTAAACCTCTATGTAGTAAGATTAGCAGGGGTAAGACTACAAGATATTAGAGCAATATTACAAAAACATTGGCCACTTGGCCAGTATTGACAATTGATAGGGACATCATCAATTTTGAAGGTAATGTCAGCACGTAGAGCCCCCATTCTCACGGATAGACTTGTTCATAGTCATTATATAAAAACAGGAAAAACTAATTGGTTACAAAGATATAATGACAGAGAAGGCAATGTTAGAAGCAAAAGATGCTCAGTCTGCACTAACATGCAACAAGGAAGATTTTTTGTCGACAAATTTGGGAACAGTTTCAAGATTTAAGATAAAATTAACTGCAGAAGTGAGGGTGTTATGGGTAAAACCTATAGGGAATTAATGGAACGGATCAAAGAACCTAAAATTTTCAAATGAAATTAAAACCAGTAGTTTAGCGAGACACAATAGTAATGTCACAATCGTAATGAGGAAGCACTACGCTTCTTAGGTCTAGAGAAAGCAGATCTATCTACGAGAGGGGGGAATCTTCGCAAATTACTTCTGCAAAAAGAATGCAGATGGATCTTTGCCCTTAAAGCATTAAAATCATATGGATTAAATGAAGAGATCAATTATGCTCCGTTCCTTTAAACCAAATATCACAATCAACTTCATGTAAAATTTGTAAATATTTGTATATAATCAATAATGAAAACTCTATGAAATACTCTCAGATCCTGCTCTACTTAGTAGAAATAACTGCATTATAACTTGATTTAGTTATTAAATGTATAAATTAAATAAATGCCACTTATTAATCCTTAGGCTAAATTTAAGCAATACAAATTGCTAAGAAACTTTAACTGCATGTAATAGACACTACTATAAAGAATAAAATGCTCAGATTCTGATATAAAAATCCAGTATAAAACCGTCTAAAAACTTACTTATAAGCTTTCAGTTTAGCTCTGTTTAAAAGGTTACTGGAACAGGCACTGCAAGTGGGAAATATCAGACACTCCCCCCTCTCCCTTCCTTTGCATTTGAGAAGACCCTTTACACAAACAGAAGCAAGCTGGAGTAGGTATACGTCGATATTCTAAAATTTTGGGGCTTGGTTAAGAGTCTGAAAATCAGAGCAAAACTATACATTTAAAAAAAACCTAAAAAAACGTTATGGGCTATATAAATAGATCATCTACAAAACCTTTATGCAAAGAAAAAATGAGTGTATAATGTCCCTTTAAGCTAATTTATTTAGCTGAATGTATTGAATGACATAGTATTGCGATAGACATACAATGTCTCTGTAGTATAAACTATTGTTACATATGTATAACCTATGTGCACAGCAATCATCCAATGCTCTGTAAAAAATTTTAAATTTCACCTGTATGGGCAGAGCAATATGACGGTTTAAAAGTCAGCTAGCTGACAAATCAGAATCAAGGGGTAAGAAGCCCTTAACCGAACAACAATGAGGGTGAAACTCGTGTCAGAGTGACAATATTAATTTATATAAGTGGGCCCACATTCGTATTTCTGTATTTAGGTGGTAATAAAGTATCATTTAGTTCATAAGATTTATCTATTGCAGTGTTTTATATCGCATTAGCTGCTTTTGTGTTACATGTTTAGGTGTCTTACTTGTAGTCTTGCCCCTGCTAATACTGCATAGTTAGAGGTTTAACCATACATACTCTGGTGCCGGATAAATATATATATATATATATATATATATATATATATATATATATATATAATATATTTAATAATAAAAAGTACATTATTTTCTAAGTGAAGAACATAGAAATGTAAAGTATGCTTTTTGCGCATCAGGTTTTGCAATTTAGATTTAACGTCAGGTTAATGCACATGAAAACATAGTAATATTAAGCATGTTATTGAAATATTAAATATAAAATTAAGAAAAATATAATAAAAATGATTAAACATACTGTAATAAATATAGATAGATTATATACGTAGATATTTAGAATATTTTACAGTATGTTAAATAATATTTAAAATCACACAGGTTTTCCCCCAGAAGCAGTAAAACATATAAGGATGGTTATATAAACAGTGAAAGAGCAGAGTTTGTGTGACAAATTAAAAAATACGAGCACTAAATTTAGCCATGTTTTGTGTCAAATTTCTATGTAAGAAAACTGATATGTGCAGGCGCCATTTTTGGCCTTGTAACTTCCCTGAAACCTTCTAACATCTGTACATGGGGGTATTGTTGTACTCATGGCACATTGCTAAACAGAAATATGGGTGTATTATAGCAGTAAAACATATAAGAATGATGATTTAAACAGTGAAAGTGCAGTGTTTGTGTGAAAATATGGCCACTAAAGTTGGCCAGGTTTTGTATCTAAGTGGCTACAATAAAAGACTAGACATACAGCTTTTGGAATGCCCTGGGTTGTCTACTTTTGCAAATGGTAAGTCATGATGGGGGTCATTTTTCATTCCTTGGCTGCCATACTGCTTCAAAGTTGACGTAAGCAGAAAAATCAATGTTTCAAATTTCCATGTAAATGAGTAGGCCACATCACATGTTTGAGTCTGTAACAACCAAAAATCCCATAAAACCTGTACATAGGGATTATTGTTGTACTGTGCGACAGGATTATGCTATTCACAATAAAAAAAAAATATGTGTGTGTGCATGCTTAGAAAAGAATAATATTTATTATTCCTCACACTTACTTAGATTTTATTCATATTAAATTATATTTGATGTCAAAAGAAAGCCTTATTTGTCCTCTAAAAAAGATATATCATAAATATGGGTGAATTTAATGTGAACAAGCAAAATTATGGTTGAACTAACGTATAGTATAAATTCTAGATTTGTTTATGTTCAGAACTTGGACTATTGCCTCCGTCCTTACACATAAATAAATATTTTGGCCGCGATCCGATATACGGCACAGGTTTAGGCACAAGCGTGGAAAATTGTGCTGCCCGTAGTTTCAGCTCGCAACTTGAGCTATCTTATATACGGTGCCGCCAGATGCTAAAGTGCCGTAAGTCTGACAAACTAGCGATGTCCAGAAATCTGCGTAAGTACAAATTTAAAATGTTACTGGAACAGGCACTGCAAGTGGGAAATATCAGACACTCCCCCCTCTCCCTTCCTTTGCATTTGAGAAGACCCTTTACACAAACAGAAGCAAGCTGGAGTAGGTATACGTCGATATTCTAAAATTTTGGGGCTTGGTTAAGAGTCTGAAAATCAGAGCAAAACTATACATTTAAAAAAAACCTAAAAAAACGTTATGGGCTATATAAATAGATCATCTACAAAACCTTTATGCAAAGAAAAAATGAGTGTATAATGTCCCTTTAAGCTAATTTATTTAGCTGAATGTATTGAATGACATAGTATTGCGATAGACATACAATGTCTCTGTAGTATAAACTATTGTTACATATGTATAACCTATGTGCACAGCAATCATCCAATGCTCTGTAAAAAAATTTAAATTTCACCTGTATGGGCAGAGCAATATGACGGTTTAAAAGTCAGCTAGCTGACAAATCAGAATCAAGGGGTAAGAAGCCCTTAACCGAACAACAATGAGGGTGAAACTCGTGTCAGAGTGACAATATTAATTTATATAAGTGGGCCCACATTCGTATTTCTGTATTTAGGTGGTAATAAAGTATCATCTAGTTCATAAGATTTATCTATTGCAGTGTTTTATATCGCATTGGCTGCTTTTGTGTTACATGTTTAGGTGTCTTACTTGTAGTCTTGCCCCTGCTAATACTGCATAGTTAGAGGTTTAACCATACATACTCTGGTGCCGGATAAATATATATATATATATATATATATATATATATATATATATATAATATATTTAATAATAAAAAGTACATTATTTTCTAAGTGAAGAACATAGAAATGTAAAGTATGCTTTTTGCGCATCAGGTTTTGCAATTTAGATTTAACGTCAGGTTAATGCACATGAAAACATAGTAATATTAAGCATGTTATTGAAATATTAAATATAAAATTAAGAAAAATATAATAAAAATGATTAAACATACTGTAATAAATATAGATAGATTATATACGTAGATATTTAGAATATTTTACAGTATGTTAAATAATATTTAAAATCACACAGGTTTTCCCCCAGAAGCAGTAAAACATATAAGGATGGTTATATAAACAGTGAAAGAGCAGAGTTTGTGTGAAAAATTAAAAAATACGACCACTAAATTTAGCCATGTTTTGTGTCAAATTTCTATGTAAGAAAACTGATATGTGCAGGCGCCATTTTTGGCCTTGTAACTTCCCTGAAACCTTCTAACATCTGTATATGGGGGTATTGTTGTACTAATGGCACATTGCTAAACAGAAATATGGGTGTATTATAGCAGTAAAACATATAAGGATGATGATTTAAACAGTGAAAGTGCAGTGTTTGTGTGAAAATATGGCCACTAAAGTTGGCCAGGTTTTGTATCTAAGTGGCTACAATAAAAGACTAGACATACAGCTTTTGGAATGCCCTGGGTTGTCTACTTTTGCAAATGGTAAGTCATGATGGGGGTCATTTTTCATTCCTTGGCTGCCATACTGCTTCAAAGTTGACGTAAGCAGAAAAATCAATGTTTCAAATTTCCATGTAAATGAGTAGGCCACATCACATGTTTGAGTCTGTAACAACCAAAAATCCCATAAAACCTGTACATAGGGATTATTGTTGTACTGTGCGACAGGATTATGCTATTCACAATAAAAAAAAAATATGTGTGTGTGCATGCTTAGAAAAGAATAATATTTATTATTCCTCACACTTACTTAGATTTTATTCATATTAAATTATATTTGATGTCAAAAGAAAGCCTTATTTGTCCTCTAAAAAAGATATATCATAAATATGGGTGAATTTAATGTGAACAAGCAAAATTATGGTTGAACTAACGTATAGTATAAATTCTAGATTTGTTTATGTTCAGAACTTGGACTATTGCCTCCGTCCTTACACATAAATAAATATTTTGGCCGCGATCCGATATACGGCACAGGTTTAGGCACAAGCGTGGAAAATTGTGCTGCCCGTAGTTTCAGCTCGCAACTTGAGCTATCTTATATACGGTGCCGCCAGATGCTAAAGTGCCGTAAGTCTGACAAACTAGCGATGTCCAGAAATCTGCGTAAGTACAAATTTCTGGAGTCGCCAGTGACTTATGGCACTTTAGAAACTGCCGCCGCATAAAAAAACTGACTAAGTTATAAAATCACCCGTTACTGTCTAACACGCCTCCCAAACATAGCCCGACACGTATACCCCTCTATCCGCAATCCCCCCTCTCACTCCTACTAATAATTATATTAACCCCTAAACCGCCGCTCTATTGGCTGATTAGAATAGCCAATAGAATTACAGTAGCTCTTATTCTATTGGCTATTCAAATCAGCCAATAGAATTAAAGTAGCTCGCATCCGATTGGCTGATTTGAATTTGAAGGCTCAAATCAGCCAATAGGAATTCAAGGGACGCCATTTTTAATTGCGTACCTTGAATTCCTATTCAGTGTACGGCGGTGATCGTATGAAGAGGATCCTCCATGCTCCGGATCCGTTCTTCAGTTCCAGCATCGCCGGTCTTCAGTTCCAGATGGACGGTCTTCAGCTCCGTGGTCATCAGTCTTCCACTCCTCCGCTCCGCGCCGGCTGGATCCTGGAAGAAGAAGAGGTCGCCGCCTGGAAGAAGACTTCTACGCCTGGAACAGGACCTTCTACATCGATCTTTAGGACAGGTAAGGAGCACTTGGGGGTTAGACTTAGGTTTTTTTAAGGGGGGATTGGGTGGGTTAGAGTAGGGGTATGGGGGTGGTGGGTTGTAATGGGGGGTTGTTCTTTTTTTACAGGTAAAAGAGCTGATTACTTTGGAGCAATGCCCCACAAAAGGCCATTTTAAGGGCTGGTAATAGAGCTGATTACTTTTGTAATTTAGATTAGGGTAGGGAATTTTTTTTTATTTTGGGGGGCTTTGTTATTTTATTAGGGGGCTTAGAATAGGTGTAATTAGCTTAAAATTCTTGTAATCTTTTTTTTTATTTTTTTGCAATTTAGTGTTTGTTTGTTTTTGTAATTTGGTTTAGTGTATTTAATTGTATTTTAGTTTAGATATTTGTAGTTTATTTAATCAACTTATTGATAGTGTCGGTGTATTTGTAACTTAGGTTAGGATTTATTTTACAGGTAAATTGGTCATTATTTTAACTAGGTAGCTATTAAATAGTTATTAACTATTTAATAGCTATTGTACCTAGTTAAAATAAATAATGATCGGAACAGCCAATAGAATGCGAGCTCAATCTGATTGGCTGATTGGATCAGCCAATCGGATTGAACTTGATTCTGATTGGCTGATTCCATCAGCCAATCAGAATATTCCTACCTTAATTCCAATTGGCTGATAGAATCCTATCAGCCAATCGGAATTCGAGGGACGCCATCTTGGATGACGTCCCTTAAAGGAACCGTCATTCGGCTAGTAGGCGTCGGGAGAAGAGGATGTTCCGCGTCGGAGGTCTGCAAGATGGATCCGGAAGAAAGAAGATTGAAGATGCAGTTGATAGAAGACTTCATCCGGATCATGGACCTCTTCAGCTCCCGCTTGGATGAAGACTTCATCCGGATCATGGACCTCTTCAGCTCCCGCTTGGATGAAGACTTCAGCCGGATCATGGACCTCTTCAGCCCCCCGCTTGGGCTTGGATCAGGACATCGGAGGAGCTCTTCAAGACGGATCGGTGAACCTGGCAGGGTGAAGATAAGGTAGGAAGATCTTCAGGGGCTTAGTGTTAGGTTTATTTAAGGGGGGTTTGGGTTAGATTAGGGGTATGTGGGTGGTGGGTTGTAATGTTGGGGGGGGTATTGTATGTTTTTTTTTACAGGCAAAAGAGCTGAACTTCTTGGGGCATGCCCCGCAAAGGGCCCTGTTCAGGGCTGGTAAGGTTAAAGAGCTTTGAACTTTAGTAATTTAGAATAGGGTAGGGCATTTTTTTATTTTGGGGGGCTTTGTTATTTTATTAGGGGGCTTAGAGTAGGTGTAATTAGTTTAAAATTGTTGTAATATTTTTCTTATGTCTGTAAATATTTTTTTATTTTTTGTAACTTAGTTCTTTTTTATTTTTTGTACTTTAGCTAGCTTATTTAATTGTATTTATTTGTAGGAATTGTATTTAATTAATTTATTGATAGTGTAGTGTTAGGTTAATTGTAGGTAATTGTAGGTAGTTTATTTAATTAATTTATTGATAGTGTAGTGTTAGGTTTAATTGTAACTTAGGTTAGTATTTATTTTACAGGTAATTTTGTAATTATTTTAACTATTTTAGCTATTAAATAGTTCTTAACTACTTAATAGCTATTGTACCTGGTTAAAATAAATACAAAGTTACCTGTAAAATAAATATAAATCCTAAAATAGCTATAATATAATTATAATTTATATTGTAGCTATATTAGGATTTATTTTACAGGTAAGTATTTAGTTTTAAATAGGAATAATTTATTTAATAAGAGTTAATTAATTTCGTTAGATGTAAATTATATTTAAGTTAGGGGGGTGTTAGTGTTAGGGTTAGACTTAGCTTTAGGGGTTAATACATTTATTAGAGTAGCGGTGAGCTCCAGTCGGCAGATTAGGGGTTAATAATTGAAGTTAGGTGTCGGCGATGTTAGGGAGGGCAGATTAGGGGTTAATACTATTTATTATAGGGTTAGTGAGGCGGATTAGGGGTTAATAACTTTATTATAGTAGCGCTCAGGTCCGCTCGTCAGATTAGGGGTTAATAAGTGTAGGCAGGTGGAGGCGACGTTGTGGGGGGCAGATTAGGGGTTAATAAATATAATATAGGGGTTGGCGATGTTAGGGAAGCAGATTAGGGGTACATAGGGATGATGTAAGTAGCGGCGTTTTACGAAGCGACAGATTAGGGATTAATTATAATATGCAGGGGTCAGCGATAGCGGGGGCGGCAGATTAGGGGTTAATAAGTGTAAGGTTAGGGGTGTTTAGACTCGGGGTACATGTTAGAGTGTTAAGTGCAGACGTAGGAAGGGTTACCACATAGCAAACAATGGGGCTGCGTTAGGAACTGAACGCGGCTTTTTTGCAGGTGTTTGTTTTTTTTTCAGCTCAAACAGCCCCATTGTTTTCTATGGGGGAATCGTGCACGAGCACATTTTTGAGGCTGGCCGCTTGCGTAAGCAACTCTGGTATCGAGAGTTGAAACTGCGTTAAATATGCTCTACGCTCCTTTTTTGGAGCCTAACGCAGCCATTCTGTGGACTCTCAACACCAGAGTTATTTTTATGGTGCGGCCAGAAAAAAGCCGGCGTTAGTTTTTCGGGTCGTTACCGACAAAACTCCAAATCTAGCAGTATATTAACTATATTAACCCTAATATAATTAGGGTTTATATAGTTAATATAGGTTGCGGCGGATTAGGGGGGTCAGATTAGGGGTTAATACATTTAATATAGGTGGCGGTGTAGGGGGATTAGATTAGCGGTTAATATATTTAATATAGGTGGCAGTGGTATAGGGGGATTAGATTTCAGGTAAAAAGAGCTGATTACTTTGTGACAATGCCCCGCAAAAGGCCCTTTTAAGGGCTGGTAATAGAGCTGGTTCTTTGGGGCAATGCCCCGCAAAAGGCCCTTTTAAGGGCTGGTAATAGAGCTGGTTACTTTGGGGCAATGCCACGCAAAAGGCCCTTTTCAGGGCTATTTGTAGGGTTAGACTTAGGTTTAGTGGTAGGGAAATTTTATTATTTTAGGGGTAACTATATTTAATATAGGTGGCGGTGGTATAGGGGGATTAGATTAGGGGGTAATACATTTATTATAGGTGGCGGCGGTGTAGGGGGATTAGATTACAGGTAAAAGAGCTGATTACTTTGTGACAATGCCCCGCAAAAGGCCCTTTTAAGGGCTGGTAATAGAGCTGTGTACTTTGGGGCAATGCCCCACAAAAGGTCATTTTAAGGGCTGGTAATAGAGCTGGTTACTTTGGGGCAATGCCACGCAAAAAGCCCTTTTCAGGGCTATTTGTAATTTAGTTTAGGGTAGGGACACTTTAGTATTTTAGGGGGTAATACATTTATTATAGGTGGTGGCGGTGTAGGGGGATTAGATTAGGGGTTAATACATTTAATATAGGTGGTGGGGGTGTAGGGGGATTAGATTAGGGGTTAATACATTTAATATAGGTGGCGGCGGTGTAGGGGATTAGATTAGGGGTTAATACATTTAATATAGGTGGCGGCGGTGTAGGGAGGATTAGATTAGGGGGTAATATAGTTAAAATAGGTGGAGGCGGGGTAGGGGGCTCACATTAGGGGGTAATACTTTTAATATAGATGGCAGCGGTGTAGGGGGATTACATTAGGGGTTAATAATTTTAATGTAGGTGGCGGCGGTGTAGGGGGATCACATTAGGGGGTTAGACATTTAATGTAGGTGGTGGCGGGGTCCGGGAGCGGTGGTTTAGGGGTTAAACACTTTATTAGAGATTGCGGTGGGGGATCGCGGTTGACAGGTAGATAGACATTGCGCATGCGTTAGGTGTTAGGTTTTATTTTGCAGCCAGTTTAGGGAGCTATGGGGCTCCAATACTCAGCAAAAGGCTTACTACTCCTGCAATTTGTTGCGAGGTGAAAATGTAGTAAGATTTCTCCATTTTCGCTACGTAAGTCCTTACGCTGTATGTTGGATACCAAATTGTGCTGGTTTGGTATACCTGTCTATGGGCCAAAAAACTACGACCAAGGCCATTTTAAGGGCTGGTAATAGAGCTGATTACTTTTGTAATTTAGATTAGGGTAGGGAAATGTTTTTGTTTTGGGGGGCTTTGTTATTTTATTAGGGGGCATAGAATAGGTGTAATTAGCTTAAAATTCTTGTAATCTTTTTTTTTTTTTTTTTTTGTAATTTAGTGTTTGGTTATTTTTTGTAATTTGGTTTAGTGTATTTAATTGTATTTTAGTTTAGATATTTGTAGTTTATTTAATCAATTTATTGATAGTGTAGGTGTATTTGTAACTTAGGTTATGATTTATTTTACAGGTAAATTGGTCATTATTTTAACTAGGTAGCTATTAAATAGTTATTAACTATTTAATAGCTATTGTACCTAGTTAAAATAAATACCAAGTTACCTGTAAAATAAATATAAACCCTAAAATAGCTACAATGTAATTATAAATTATATTGTAGCTATCTTAGGGTTTATTTTATAGGTAAGTATTTAGATTTAAATAGGAATAATTTAGTTAATATTATTAATATTATTTAGATTTATTTTAATAATAATTAAGTTAGGGGTGTTAGAGTTAGATAGGGTAAATATAGTTAATATATAATATAATAACTATATTAATTATTAACTATATTAATAATATATATAATATAATAACTATATTAACTATATTAACCCTAATATAATTAGGGTTAATATAGTTAATATAGGTGGCGGTGGTGTAGGGGGGTCAGATTAGGGGTTAATACATTTAATATAGGTGGCGGCGGTGTATGGGGATTAGATTAGCGGTTAATATATTTAATATAGGTGGCGGCGGTATAGGGGGATTAGATTACAGGTAAAAGAGCTGATTACTTTGTGACAATGCCCCGCAAAAGGCCCTTTTAAGGGCTGGTAATAGAGCTGGTTCTTTGGGGCAATGCCCCGCAAAAGGCCCTTTTAAGGGCTGGTAATAGAGCTGGTTACTTTGGGGCAATGCCACGCAAAAGGCCCTTTTCAGGGCTATTTGTAGGGTTAGACTTAGGTTTAGTCGTAGGGAAATTTTAGTATTTTAGGGGTAAATATATTTAATATAGGTGGCGGTGGTATAGGGGGATTAGATTAGGGGGTAATACATTTATTATAGGTGGTGGCGGTGTAGAGGGATTAGATTACAGGTAAAAGAGCTGATTACTTTGTGACAATGCCCCGCAAAAGGCCCTTTTAAGGGCTGGTAATAGAGCTGGTTACTTTGGGGCAATGCCCCGCAAAAGGCCCTTTTAAGGGCTGATAATAGAGCTGGTTACTTTGGGGCAATGCCCCACAAAAGGTCCTTTTAAGGGCTGGTAATAGAGCTGGTTACTTTGGGGCAATCCCCGCAAAAGGCCCTTTTAAGGGCTGGTAATATAGCTGGTTACTTTGGGGCAATGCTACGCAAAAAGCCCTTTTCAGGGCTATTTGTAATTTAGTTTAGGGTAGGGACACTTTAGTATTTTAGGGGGTAATACATTTATTATAGGTGGTGGCGGTGTAGGGGGATTAGATTAGGGGTTAATACATTTAATATAGGTGGTGGCGGTGTAGGGGGATTAGATTAGGGGTTAATACATTTAATATAGGTGGCGGAGGTATAGGGGGATTAGATTACAGGTAAAAGAGCTGATTACTTTGTGACAATGCCCCGCAAAAGGCTCTTTTAAGGGCTGGTAATAGAGCTGTGTACTTTGGGGCAATGCCCCACAAAAGGTCATTTTAAGGGCTGGTAATAGAGCTGGTTACTTTGGGGCAATGCCACGCAAAAAGCCCTTTTCAGGGCTATTTGTAATTTAGTTTAAGGTAGGGACACTTTAGTATTTTAGGGGGTAATACATTTATTATAGGTGGTGGCGGTGTAGGGGGATTAGATTAGGGGTTAATACATTTAATATAGGTGGTGGGGGTGTAGGGGGATTAGATTAGGGGTTAATACATTTAATATAGGTGGCGGCGGTGTAGGGGATTAGATTAGGGGTTAATACATTTAATATAGGTGGCGGCGGTGTAGGGAGGATTAGATTAGGGGGTAATATAGTTAAAATAGGTGGAGGCGGGGTAGGGGGCTCACATTAGGGGGTAATAATTTTAATATAGATGGCAGCGGTGTAGGGGGATTACATTAGGGGTTAATAATTTTAATGTAGGTGGCGGCGGTGTAGGGGGATCACATTAGGGGGTTAGACATTTAATGTAGGTGGTGGCGGGGTCTGGGAGCAGTGGTTTAGGGGTTAAACACTTTATTAGAGATTGCGGTGGGGGATCGCGGTTGACAGGTAGATAGACATTGCGCATGCGTTAGGTGTTAGGTTTTATTTTGCAGCCAGTTTAGGGAGCTATGGGGCTCCAATACTCAGCAAAAGGCTTACTACTCCTGCAATTTGTTGCGAGGTGAAAATGTAGTAAGATTTCTCCATTTTCGCTACGTAAGTCCTTACGCTGTATGTTGGATACCAAATTGTGCTGGTTTGGTATACCTGTCTATGGGCCAAAAAACTACGACCAAGGCCATTTTAAGGGCTGGTAATAGAGCTGATTACTTTTGTAATTTAGATTAGGGTAGGGAAATGTTTTTATTTTGGGGGGCTTTGTTATTTTATTAGGGGGCATAGAATAGGTGTAATTAGCTTAAAATTCTTGTAATCTTTTTTTTTTTTTTTTTTTGTAATTTAGTGTTTGGTTTTTTTTTGTAATTTGGTTTAGTGTATTTAATTGTATTTTAGTTTAGATATTTGTAGTTTATTTAATCAATTTATTGATAGTGTAGGTGTATTTGTAACTTAGGTTATGATTTATTTTACAGGTAAATTGGTCATTATTTTAACTAGGTAGCTATTAAATAGTTATTAACTATTTAATAGCTATTGTACCTAGTTAAAATAAATACCAAGTTACCTGTAAAATAAATATAAACCCTAAAATAGCTACAATGTAATTATTAATTATATTGTAGCTATCTTAGGGTTTATTTTATAGGTAAGTATTTAGATTTAAATAGGAATAATTTAGTTAATATTATTAATATTATTTAGATTTATTTTAATAATAATTAAGTTAGGGGTGTTAGAGTTAGATAGGGTAAATATAGTTAATATATAATATAATAACTATATTAATTATTAACTATATTAATAATATATATAATATAATAACTATATTAACTATATTAACCCTAATATAATTAGGGTTAATATAGTTAATATAGGTGGCGGTGGTGTAGGGGGGTCAGATTAGGGGTTAATACATTTAATATAGGTGGCGGCGGTGTAGGGGGATTAGATTAGCGGTTAATATATTTAATATAGGTGGCGGCGGTATAGGGGGATTAGATTACAGGTAAAAGAGCTGATTACTTTGTGACAATGCCCCGCAAAAGGCCCTTTTAAGGGCTGGTAATAGAGCTGGTTCTTTGGGGCAATGCCCCGCAAAAGGCTTTTTTCAGGGCTATTTGTAGGGTTAGACTTAGGTTTAGTGGTAGGGAAATTTTAGTATTTTAGGGGTAAATATATTTAATATAGGTGGTGGTGGTATAGGGGGATTAGATTAGGGGGTAATACATTTATTATAGGTGGTGGCGGTGTAGGGGGATTAGATTACAGGTAAAAGAGCTGATTACTTTGTGACAATGCCCCGCAAAAGGCCCTTTTAAGGGCTGGTAATAGAGCTGGTTACTTTGGGGCAATGCCCCGCAAAAGGCCCTTTTAAGGGCTGATAATAGAGCTGGTTACTTTGGGGCAATGCCCCACAAAAGGTCCTTTTAAGGGCTGGTAATAGAGCTGGTTACTTTGGGGCAATCCCCGCAAAAGGCCCTTTTAAGGGCTGGTAATATAGCTGGTTACTTTGGGGCAATGCTACGCAAAAAGCCCTTTTCAGGGCTATTTGTAATTTAGTTTAGGGTAGGGACACTTTAGTATTTTAGGGGGTAATACATTTATTATAGGTGGTGGCGGTGTAGGGGGATTAGATTAGGGGTTAATACATTTAATATAGGTGGTGGCGGTGTAGGGGGATTAGATTGGGGGTTAATACATTTAATATAGGTGGCGGCGGTGTAGGGGATTAGATTAGGGGTTAACACATTTAATATAGGTGGCGGCGGTGTAGGGGGATTAGATTAGGTGGTAATATAGTTATAATAGGTGGCGGCGGGGTAGGGGGCTCACATTAGGGGGTAATACTTTTAATATAGATGGCAGCGGTGTAGGGGGATTACATTAGGGGTTAATAATTTTAATGTAGGTGGCGGCGGTGTAGGGGGATCACATTAGGGGGTTAGACATTTAATGTCGGTGGCGGAGGGGTCCGGGAGCGGTGGTTTAGGGGTTAAACACTTTATTAGGGATTGCGGTGGGGGATCGCGGTTGACAGGTAGATAGACATTGCGCATGCGTTAGGTGTTAGGTTTTATTTTGCAGCCAGTTTAGGGAGCTATGGGGCTCCAATACTCAGCAAAAGGCTTACTACTCCTGCAATTTGTGGCGAGGTGAAAATGTAGTAAGATTTCTCCATTTTCGTTACGTAAGTCCTTACGCTGTATGTTGGATACCAAACTGTGCTGGTTTGGTATACCTGTCTATGGGCCAAGAAACTACGACCAAAGGCAGAAATTTACGAGCGTAACTTCTAGGTTACGCCGTATATAGGATACCAAACAAGCGCAATATTTGGCATCGCCGACTTTGCGAGCGACGATTTATATTGGATCGCAGCCTTTATATGAAAATTTCAAAGTGAAATTAACAAGAACGGTACATTTTTTTTTTGTTATAACTACCATGTGACAGCCATCAGCCAATCACAGACTCACATAGGTATACACTGTGAATTCTCGCACATGTTCAGTAGGATCTGGTGCCTCACAAAGTGTACATATAAAAAGGCACTGCACAATTTGATAATGAAAGTAAACAGGAAATTCTATTAAACTGAATACTTGTTAGTGTCCCTTTAAAGTGGAATTAACAGAAAGTGTCTGTGTAAAACTAATATATAAATTGATCACTGCCTGATAAGAAAAACATTCACTGAAAAGTTTGTTTTATTCAGTACAATGATATTCATTTTGCAGCAACAAGGCACTGTAACATATTTTCAAATATTCTCTTTTAGATGGAACTTAGAAATGTGTTTGCGTACAACATCCCTTTATCTATTATAGATAATAAGGTCTTTAAAATGTGTTTATGTGGGATGTAATCAGTTTGCATTACCTGCCGTGTAGAATTGCTTGTGAATATACAGCTGAAGGTCCTTGGCAGCCAAAACTGCTTTATCAGAAAATGAAAACGCTATACATATTTATTGTATAAAAATACGTAATTGTTTTTGTTAGACTAAAAGGGGTAACTGCAAAGTCAAATAGTGTAAATATGCTGTCTCCCATTCACAAACATATATTTGTGTGCGTGTCTTAAACAATAAAAACATATTAGTAGACATACACAGACAAAACATTTGTTTCATACAAATCTTTTATTACAGAAAAAAATGCATTTTCTATTCGTCCAAGATTAGTTCATGGAGTCATTCAGTTTAGCCAAATTTTGAAAACGTTATTAGTCTCTAAAAGGAAATTAATTAACCCTTTTTTCCTATGAGGAACATCTTCAGAGCACCAGAGGAGTGGTTGAACAGCAGCTTAACCCTAAATAAAGTTAAAGTAGTAGCTTGTGCTACCCATAAACAAACATACAGCTAGATTACAAGTCTGTGCATTTGTCTTTTAACGCTGAAAATATGGTCATTTCAGAGTTAAAACAGCACTGCAGCCATTGCAAGTCTTGTCGGTATAGGTGTACCGCAAGCCTTTTAGCCTGTAACGCAACGTCAGTACCGCACTCTTAAAAATGACGTTTTTTTTCATGGGATTCCCATAGCACTGGTATTACGAGTTTTGCATTCTGGCTAAAAACCGGCGTTACAGCCTAAAACGACAAGATAAGTAACGCCATCTAAAAGCAGTAGTTATGAGTTTTAAGCTACAAATCTGTAACATAACACTCATAACTAAACTGCTACAAAGTACACTAAACACCCATAAACTACCTATTAACCCCTAAATCGAGGCCCTCCCGCATCACAAATACTATATTAAATTTATTAACCCCTAATCTGCCGTTCCCGACATTGCCGCCACTAAAGAATTGTATTAACCCCTATTCCGCTGCTCCCTGACATTGTCAGCACTATAATAAACTTAATAACCCCTAAACCACCGCCCTCCTACATCGCAAACACTATTTAAATAATATTAACCCTTAATCTGCCATCCGCCCACATCGCCCCCACTATACTAAAGTTATTAAGCTCTACAACGCCGCCACTATAATAAACCTATTAACCCCTAAACCGCAAGCCCCCACAACAAAATATACTAAAGTAAACTATCAACTCCTAAACCGAAAGCCCCCCACATCGCAATAAACTAAATTAAACTAGTAACCCCTAAACCTAACCATAACCCTAACTTTAGATTAAAATTACAATTTCCCTATATTAAATTAAATTAAAATTTACCTGTCAAATTAAAAAAACTAAGTTTAAACTAACAATGAAACTAATATAATTATTAAATTAAAATTAAACTATCTACCAATTAAATAAAACTAAACTTCACATTAAAAAAATCCTAACACTGCTACTAAAAATTTGAATCAGCCAATAGGAATTAGAGCTACTAATTCCTATTTGCTGATTCAAATTTTTCAGCCAATAGGAATGCAAGGGAAGCCATCTTGGATCGCATACCTTGCATTGAAGATTCAGTATATGGCGGCGACCGTATGAAGAGGATGCTCCATGCCAGATGTCTTCAGGATGGACCCGCTCAGCGCCGCCGGGATCAAGATAGAAGATGCCGCCTGGATGAAGATTTAAGAGGCCGTCTGGATGAAGACTTCTAACCGCTTGGATGAGGACTTTGCTGCCGGGATGAAGATTGAAGAGGCCATCTGGATGAATACTTCTCACCCTTAAAATGGAATTTAGCTCTTTTACATGCCTTAAATTTAACCTTAAATTAAAAAATAAAAACCACCCAAAAAACCCTTAAAAAACTATCACTATCCCCCGACGATCCACTTACACTTGAATGATCTTCATCCAGGTGGTGAAAAGTCTTCATCCAGGCGGCCTCTTCAATCTTCATCCTGGCGGCGAAGTCCTCATCAAAGCAGCAAATAGTCTTCATGCAGGCAGCCTCTTCAATCTTCATCCAGACGGCATCTTCTATCTTGATCCCGGTGGCGCGGAACGGGTCCATCCTGAAGACATCCGGCACGGAGCATCCTCTTCATATCATCGCCGCCGTACACTGAATCTTCAATGCAAGGTACGCAATCCAAGATGGCGTCCCTTGAATCCCTTTTGGCTGAAAATTTTGAATCAGCCAATAGGAATTAGAGCTGCTAAAATCCTATTGGCTGTTCAAATCAGCCAATAGGATTTTAGAAGCTCTCATTCTATTGGCCATTGGTAGTTTATTCTAGATTAAGTTTTTTAATTTGGGGTGTTTTTTTAATGGGTATTAGAATAGGAATAATTTTTATTATTTTGGACAATTTGGCCTAGATTTGGAGTTCGGCGGTAAAAGGTCTGTTAACGCTCCGCGGGCTTTTTTCTGGCCGCACCATAAAATTAACTCTGGTATCGAGAGTTCAAACAAATGCTGCGTTAGGCTCCAAAAAAGGAGCGTAGAGCATTTTTACCGCAAATGCAACTCTCGATACCAGAGTTGCTTACGGACGCGGCCGGCCTCAAAAACGTGCTCGTGCACGATTCTCCCATAGGAAACAATGGGGCTGTTTGAGCTGTAAAAAAACCTAACACCTGCAAAAAAGCAGCGTTCAGCTCCTAACGCAGCCCCATTGTTTCCTATGGGGAAACACTTCCTACGTCTGCACCTAACACTCTAACATGTACCCCGAGTCTAAACACCCCTACCCTTACACTTATTAACCCCTAATCTGCCGCTCCGTAAACCGCCGCCACCTACGTTATCCCTATGTACCCCTAATCTGCTGCCCCTAACACCGCCGACCCCTATATTATATTTATTAACCCCTAACCTGCCCCCCACAACGTCGCCGACACCTGCCTACACTTATTAACCCCTAATCTGCCGAGCGGACCTGAGCGCTACTATAATAAAGTTATTAACCCCTAATCCGCCTCACTAACCCTATCATAAATAGTATTAACCCCTAATCTGCCCTCCCTAACATCGCCGACACCTAACTTCAATTATTAACCCCTAATCTTCCGATCGGAGCTCACCGCTATTCTAATAAATGGATTAACCCCTAAAGCTAAGTCTAACCCTAACACTAACACCCCCCTAAGTTAAATATAATTTACATCTAACGAAATAAATTAACTCTTATTAAATAAATTATTCCTATTTAAAGCTAAATACTTACCTGTAAAATAAATCCTAATATAGCTACAATATAAATTATAATTATATTATAGCTATTTTAGGATTAATATTTATTTTACAGGCAACTTTGTAATTATTTTAACCAGGTACAATAGCTATTAAATAGCTAAGAACTATTTAATAGTTACCTAGTTAAAATAATAACAAATTTACCTGTAAAATAAATCCTAACCTAAGTTATAATTAAACCTAACACTACCCTATCAATAATTTAATCCATTTATTAGAATAGCGGTGAGCTCCGGTCGGCAGATTAGGGGTTAATAATTGAAGTTAGGTGTCGGCGATGTTAGGGAGGGCAGATTAGGGGTTAATACTATTTATGATAGGGTTAGTGAGGCGGGTTAGGGGTTAATAACTTTATTATAGTAGCGCTCAGGTCCGCTCGGCAGATTAGGAGTTAATAAGTGTAGGCAGGTGTCGGCGACGTTGTGGGGGGCAGATTAGGGGTTAATAAATATAATATGGGGTCGGCGGTGTTAGGGGTAGCAGATTAGGGGTACATAGGGATAACGTAGGTGGCGGCGCTTTGCGGTCGGAAGATTAGGGGTTAATTATTTTAAGTAGCTGGCGGCGACGTTGTGGGGGGCAGGTTAGGGGTTAATAAATATAATACAGGGGTCGGCGGGGTTAGGGGCAGCAGATTAGGGGTACATAAATATAACGTAGGTGGCGGTCGGCAGATTAGGGGTTAAAAATTTTAATCTAGTGTCGGCGATGTGGGGGGGCCTCGGTTTAGGGGTACATAGGTAGTTTATGGGTGTTAGTGTACTTTAGGGTACAGTAGTTAAGAGCTTTATAAACCGGCGTTAGCCAGAAAGCTCTTAACTCCTGCTATTTTCAGGCGGCTGGAATTTTGTCGTTAGAGCTCTAACGCTCACTTCAGAAACGACTCTAAATACCAGCGTTAGAAAGATCCCATTGAAAAGATAGGCTACGCAAATGGCGTAGGGGGATCTGCGGTATGGAAAAGTCGCGGCTGAAATGTGAGTGTTAGACCCTTTAATCACTGACTCCAAATACCAGCGGGCGCCCAAAACCAGCGTTAGGAGCCTCTAACGCTGGTTTTGACGGCTACCGCCGAACTCCAAATCTAGGCCCTTGTTTGTTATTTTGTGTAATATATTTTTTTAGGGGGTGTTTTTTTTTTTTAGCAAACAAGCTGTTTAACTTAGGGCAATGCCCTACAAAAGGCCCTTTCAAGGGCCCCCCAAAATGCCCTTTTAAGTGCCCTTGATAGTTTGGGGGGTGGGGGTTTGTATACTGTTAGGGGGTGTTTTTTTCTTTTGTAGCAAAAGAGCTGTTTAACTTAGGACAATACCTTACAAAAGGCCCTTTTAAGAGCCCTTTGTAGTTTATTTTAGATTAGGCTTTTTTATTTTGGGGTGTTTTTTTTTTAATTGGTATTAGAATAGGAATAGTTTTTATTTTTTTTTTCGATAATTTTTTTTTTTTTTTTTTGTAATCATTGTTTTTTTATTTTTTGTAATGGTAGGTTTTTCTATTTTTTGTAATTTTAGGTTTTAGTGTAAGGCAGCTTAGGTGTTATTTCACAGGTAATTTTGTATTTAATTTAACTAGGTAGCTAATAAATAGTTAATACCTATTTACTAACTAAAGCAGTAAAGGTAATAGACCCAATAGGGGGCGCTAACCCATATACAAAATACCATACATCATTGTATATAGGAGAACACAAAATTAATATACAATCACCAATGGGTATCAAAGTCCTTAATCAGGGTGATAAATTGTGGTATAGTCCAGTATGACGATCCAATAGAACTGTAGGCAGCACTCTATCTTCACCATCCAAAGGTCAGCAAATCTAGAAATAAAGAACAAGGAAAGAGGCGCCGTATGTGTGAATCTGCAACGACCAGAATAAAAAAATAGAACAAGTGCAGGGTACTCACAATGTGGAACGGCACTCAATTGTGCCTATAGGTGCGGGCTGGTATTCACAGCAAACCAGCTGGCTGTACAGGGCACTGACAGGATATCACAAAATGCAGGGTCCGCAGATGCTTCAACAGGATGTTAGCATTCAATCCAGTAGTATGGAAATCTGGAGCTGAGCACAAGATAACAAAAAGGCACGCAGACTGTGTGAATCTGTAATTACCCAATTATTTGTTTGAACAAGTACTAGGTACTCACATTCTGTAGCGGCACTCCAATGTGCCTATAGAGGCAGGCTGGTTATCACAGCAAACCAGCTAGCTGTATAGGGCAATAAACAGGAACTCCCCAGCAGTAGACTCGACAGGTAGCTCAGAAAATAACAATCAGCAATGAGGATATATAATAAAAACGAATTTAATAAAAGATAAAATCAATTATAAAATATATATATATCACTCATGCAGTGTGAGTGTATAGCATGCAACGCGTTTCTCGGTGTAAACCGTTTCATCAGGCATGTATCATGTTGTAAATAAGTCCCTTAAATAGGGCTAAGCTACCTGTCCCCACCCACACTCATAAAACCAATACACCAATCAAAATAGCCCTTTGTTTAATTGCTAATGAGGTGAAACACCTGGGCACTTCTCATAGTAAATCTTGTTGAAATACAATAATTGAATCAATAGTAGTATGAATACACACATCAACGAGCTGCATATGTACATCTGTGACAACACATACTTATTAATAATTCATTTGGAGCACCCTGTGAAAACCCCAATCAATAAACTCAATTATATATGTGTTGGACTATCCTACCTTCCTGTTATATTCGTAGTAGGAAACAACACCGAACCAACATATTTGCATATTTTCAGCAGAGCGGCTCTGCTTTGTAGTTTCTAATTGACAAAAATGACCTTAAAATCATATGCACTATAATCGCCAGCAATAGTTGAAATTGCAACTTAACTAAAAGGTAAGCCTAAATTGCTAACTGCATCCCAAAACATGCCAAGATTAGTGGTTTCTGATTGGTAGAGTTGTTTGCTACCAGGAAACAATCGGCAACGTCTTATCCGCACACACCTAATTAAGTATTCATCACAGATCATTTACCGAGAGTGGAGGTCAATATGAGGAATATTACAGCCTCAACAGCACCAATCAGTGAAGCCGCATCCATACACACCCGAACACGTCAGAACCGCAACACAGACCACATTGGTGAAAAAAGACTCACTACGTGAATTGCCCACGTGATCAAAGAGCCTTACATCATCAGCACTATCTGACAGAATTACTATTGACCAATTGTGGATTAAGACAGACGCCCCCTCAAACCAGGATTAAAAGCTAATAGCTCCAATAGAATATATTAATTTTGAAAAACGGACAATAGAAATGTAATTACTAGTAACCTGTTGACTGCAGGTATGGTATCTAATGAAATGTATGCTAGGTGAAATAGACCAATCCTACGTAAATTGTAAAAAAAACATTAACTAAATATATAAACAGACGTCAAGATACAAAGAATAAGTTCCACCAATAAACTAATGCGCTTAGAACGTAATCTCTAATAATACTCGCTATAACCAATAAAAACTTACCTAAAGAGTAGGCTCTAATATAAAACCCACACACCATTAATGCAATATTATAAATAAGTATATAGAGTTCCACCAATAAACTAATGCGCTTAGAACGTAATCTCTAATAATACTCGCTATAACCAATAAAAACTTACCTAAAGAGTAGGCTCTAATATAAAACTCACACACCATTAATGCAATATTATAAATAAGTATATAGATATATAATGGTAGTGCAAATAACAAAATCACTATAATATAACACATCACAACTAACTATACTCCCTAAGACCTATTCGGTTTAATATCCAATAAGTACATTATATCGAAGCAATATATATATATATATTTGTTCGTAAACACCATTTGTGTAATCCAATATAAAATTAGTAGAAAGTTCCACTAGTGTGGCGCTTACCGTTCCTACGGGGTCTGATGTCCTTTCACTGAGCATCGTCAATTCATCGTGTCTGGATGGTAACAGTGTGTCGCGTGCATTTCGCTCCCCCGTGCATTCTGTGTAGAGAATCCGGTAGTAGGGAGTCCAGCCGACACGCCTCTGTCCAGGGCGTAATACAAGTACAAAATACAAAAAGGTAAAACGGCTGCAGGGCTACGAACCTACTCAGTCCAGTGAGTAAAAGGGACAGTACAAATATGATGTAAAAGTAAAAAAGGCTTTATTGTGTAACACCAAAAACAAATAGAGCCGTAGCTCAAAATGAAAGCATACACTGACAAAAGGGGTAACAGTGCAGCACAGCAATATAAAATTAAATTAAGTGTATACATAGACAACTTGGTGCACTTGATGGAGTTGCACCACCAAAATAACTAAATGTGATCACTATGGGGTCAAAAGAGAAAAAACCCCTATATTGAAGAAAAATATGTGAGCTAACATAAATAATAATAATGAGATAAAATAATGTGAAAATTTATAAATTGAGTGTGAGGTTACAAAATAATAATACCATCCCATGAAGTGTATAATACATAAAAACTGATCGTATAGGACCCAATAACCCGTGTACGCAATTCATTGAAAACCATAATTAATCTGTAACATCCTATCAAAAATATATGTAGTAGGTAATAAAAACAACATAACTATAGATACAACGTTAATCATAATAGTAATAAATAATAATAATGGAACAATCTATCTATACATAATAGTGATCCAACACCCATAATAATGGAATTTGGTCCGAATTAATAACCACATAATGAAAATTGTACATGTGTGTATCCATATACTAAAGAAATAATATGACCATATTACAAATAACATATGGGACTATTGAGATATTACTAATAAGAAAAGTGTACAAGCATTTACATCAACCAATAAACTCCAGTTCACAAAATATAAATATATATATATATATATATATATATATATATATATATATATATATATGTGATAATTTATACAAAACTATACAAAACTAGCAGCATCTATCACTTCATTCAAACCTAATGGAAACAGTGTCTTGAATTTATAGATCCAATAGGTTTCTCTTTGTCTAAGTTGAGAAAACCTATCGAATGAACGACTGAAAGGAATACTTTCTAACGGGGTTATAGTAATATTACATCTTCCTGGAATATGCTCCTGACAAATGTGCCTTGACAAATGAGTGATATATATTTTTTATAATTGTTTTTATCTTTTATTAAATTCGTTTTTATTATATATCCTCATTGCTGATTGTTATTTTCTGAGCTACCTGTCAAGTCTACTGCTGGGGAGTTCCTGTTTATTGCCCTATACAGCTAGCTGGTTTGCTGTGATAACCAGCCTGCCTCTATAGGCACATTGGAGTGCCGCTACAGAATGTGAGTACCTAGTACTTGTTCAAACAAATAATTGGGTAATTACAGATTCACACAGTCTGCGTGCCTTTTTGTTATCTTGTGCTCAGCTCCAGATTTCTATACTACTGGATTGAATGCTAACATCCTGTTGAAGCATCTGCGGACCCTGCATTTTGTGATATCCTGTCAGTGCCCTGTACAGCCAGCTGGTTTGCTGTGAATACCAGCCCGCACCTATAGGCACAATTGAGTTTCATTATGAGCTGTGCGGTGCTAACGAGCAGTTTTGTCTCACCGCTCACTTACCTGCAGCGCTGGTACTACGGGTTTTTACAAACCCGGCGTTAAAAGGCAAGAAGTGAGCGTTGAGCAAAAATGTGCTCCTTACCACACTTCAATACCAGCGCTGCTTGAGTCAGTGGTGAGCTGGTCGTACATGCTCGTGCACGATTTCCCCATAGACATCAATGGGGAGAGCTGGCTGAGAAAAGGTCTAACACCTGCCAAAAAGCAGCGTAAAGTTCAGTAATGCAGCCACATTGATTCCTATGGGGAAATAAAATTTATGTTTACACCTAACACCCTAACATGAACCCCGAGTTTAAACACCCCTAATCTTACACTTATTAACCCCTAATCTGCCGCCCCTGACATCGTCGCCACCTACATTATATTTTTTAACCCTAATCTACCGCTCTGGACATCGCTGCCACTATAATAAACATATTAACCCCTAAACCACCACACTCCTGCCTTGCAAACACTAGCTAAATAATATTAACCCTAATCTGCTATCCCTAACATTGCCGCCACCTACCTACATTTATTAACCCCTAATCTGCCGTCCCCAACGTCGCTGCCACTATATTAAATGTATTAACCCCTAAATCTAAGTCTAACCCTAACACCCCCTAACATAAATATAATTTAAATAAATCTAAATAAAATTTATATTGTTAACTACATTATTCCTATTTAAAACTCAATACTTACCTATAAAATAAACCCTAAGGCCTAGATTTGGAGTTTTGCGGTAGCCGTGAAAACCAGCGTTAGAGGCTACTAACGCTGGTTTTTACCGCCCTCAGGTATTTGGAATCAGTGATTAAAGGGTCTAACGCTCACTTTCCAGCCGCGACTTTTCCATACCGCAGATCCCCTTACGTCAATTGCGTTTCCTATCTTTTCAATGGGATCTTTCTAACGCCGGTATTTAGAGTCGTGTCTGGAGTGAGCGTTAGAAATCTAACGACCAAACTCCAGCCGCAGAAAAAAGTCAGTAGTTAAGAGCTTTCTGGGCTAACGCCGGTTTATAAAGCTCTTAACTACTGTTCTCTAAAGTACACTAACACCCATAAACTACCTATGTACCCCTAAACCGAGGTCCCCCCACATCGCCGCCACTCTATTAAAACTTTGTAACCCCTAATCTGCCGACCGCCACCTATGTTATACTTATGTACCCCTAATCTGCTGCCCCTAACACCGCCGACCCCTATATTATATTTATTAACCTCTAATCTGCCCCCCACAACGTCGCCGCCAGCTACCTACACTTATTAACCCCTAATCTGCCGTCCGCACGCTGCCGCAAGCTACATTATACTTATGTACCCCTAATCTGCTGCCCCTAACACCGCCGACACCTACATAATATGTATTAACCCCTAATCTGCCCCCCACAACAACCGCCTCTACCTGCCTACACTTATTAACCCCTAATCTGCCGACCGGACCGCGCCGCTACTATAATAAAGTTATTAACCCCTAATCCGCCTCACTCCCGCCTCAATAACCCTATAATAAATAGTATTAACCCCTAATCTGCCTAACATCGCCGACACCTAACTTCAAGTATTAACCCCTAATCTGCCGATCGGAGCTCGCCACTACTCTAATAAATTTTTTTTAATAAAATAAGAAAGCCCCCAAAATAAAAAAATGCCCTACCCTATTCTAAATTACAAAAGTTCAAAGCTCTTTTACCTTACCAGCCCTTAAAAGGGCCCTTTGCGGGGCATGCCCCAAAAATTTCAGCTCTTTTGCCTGTCCAGAGTCTTGATCCAAGCCCAAGCGGGGGGCTGAAGAGTGACGTCCATCCTCGGGCTGAAGTCTGGATCCAAGCGGCGGCTGAAGAAATCCATCATCGGGCTGAAGTCGGAAGTCCATCATCAGGATGAAGTCTTCTATCAAGCCGCATCTTCAATCTTCTTTCTTCCGGAGCAGAGCGGAGCCATCTTCTTCTCAGCGGACGCGGATCCAACCTCTTCAAGCGACGCCTACTAGCTGAATGATGGTTCCTTTAAGGGACGTCATCCAAGATGGCGTCCCTCGAATTCCGATTGGCTGATAGGATTCTATCAGCCAATCGGAATTAAGGTAGGAAAATTCTGATTGGCTGATGGAATCAGCCAATCAGAATCAAGTTCAATCCGATTGGCTGAGGTTGGATCCGCGTCCGCTGAGAAGAAGATGGCTCCGCTCCGGAAGAAGATTGAAGATGCGGCTTGATAGAATACTTCATCCCGATGATGGACTTCCGACTTCAGCCCGATGATGTATTTCTTCAGCCGCCGCTTGGATCCAGACTTCAGCCCGAGGATGGACGTCACTCTTCAGCCCCCCGTTTGGGCTTGGATCAAGACTCTGGACCGATCGGTGAACCTGGCATGGTGAAGACAAGGTAGGAAGATCTTCAGGGGCTTAGTGTTAGGTTTATTTAAGGGGGGTTTGGGTTAGATTAGGGGTATGTGGGTGGTGGGTTGTAATGTTGGGGGGGGGGTATTGTATGTTTTTTTTTTAACAAGCAAAAGAGCTGAATTTTTAGGGGCATGCCCCGCAAAGGGCCCTTTAAAGGTCTGGTAAGGTAAAAGAGCTTTGAACTTTTGTAATTTAGAATAGGGTAGGGCATTTTTTTATTTTGGGGGCTTTGTTATTTTATTAGGGGGCTTAGAGTAGGTGTAATTAGTTTAAAATTGTTGTAATTTTTTTCTATTGTTTGTAAATATTTTTTTATTTTTTGTAACTTAGTTCTTTTTTATTTTTTGTACTTTAGTTAGTTTATTTAATTGTATTTATTTGTAGGTATTTTATTTAATTAATTTATTGATAGTGTAGTGTTAGGTTTAATTGTAACTTAGGTTAGGATTTATTGTACAGGTAATTTTGTTATTATTTTAACTAGGTAACTATTAAATAGTTATTAACTATTTAATAGCTATTGTACCTGGTTAAAATAATTACAAAGTTGCCTGTAAAATAAATATTAATCCTAAAATAGCTACAATGTAATTATAATTTATATTGTAGCTATATTAGGGTTTATTTTACAGGTAAGTAGTTAGCTTTAAATAGGAATAATTTATTTAGTAAGAGTTAATTTATTTCTTTAGAATAAAATTATATTTAACTTAGGGGTGTGTTAGGGTTAGGGTTAGAATTAGCTTTAGGGGTTAAAAAATTTATTAGAGTAGCGGTGAGCTCCGATCGGCAGATTAGGGGTTAATACTTGAAGTTAGGTGTCGGCAATGTTAGGGAGGGCAGATTAGGGGTTAATACTATTTCTTATAGGGTTATTGAGGCGGGAGTGAGGCGGATTAGGGGTTAATACATTTATTATAGTAGCGCTCAGGTCCGGTCGGCAGATTAGGGGTTAATAAGTGTAGGCAGGTGGAGGCGACGTTGTGGGGGGCAGATTAGGGGTTAATTAATATAATATAGGGGTCGGCGGTGTTAGGGGCAGCAGATTAGGGGTACATAGGGATAATGTAAGTAGCGGCGGTTTACGGAGCGGCAGATTAGGGGTTAAAAAAAATATGCAGGTGTCAGCGATAGCGGGGGGCGGCAGAATAGGGGTTAATAAGTGTAAGGTTAGGGGTGTTTAGACTCGGGGTACATGTTAGGGTGTTAGGTGCAGACGTAGGAAGTGTTTCCCCATAGGAAACAATGGGGCTGCGTTAGGAGCTGAACAAGGTTTTTTTTCAGCTCAAACAGCACCATTGTTTCCTATGGGGGAATCGTGCACGAGCACGTTTTTGAGGCTGGCCGCGTCCGTAAGCACCGCTGGTATCTAGAGTTGCAGTGGCATTAAATTATGCTCTACGCTCCCTTTTTGGAGCCTAACGCACTGAAAACCCTGCCATTCTGTGAACTCTAAATACCAGCGGTATTTAAAAGGTGCGGGGGGAAAAAAGCACGCGTAGCTAACGCACCCCCTTGGCCGCAAAACTCCAAATCTAGGCCTAAGCTAGCTACAATATAACTAATAGTTACATTGTAGCTAGCTTAGGGTTTATTTTTATTTTACAGGCAAGTTTGTATTTATTTTAACTAGGTAGAATAGTTATTAAATAGTTATTAACTATTTAATAACTACCTAGCTAAAATAAAGACAAAAGTACCTGTATAATAAAACCTAACCTAAGTTACACTAACACCTAACATTACACTAAAATTAAATAAATGACCTAAATTAAATTGAATTAAATAAATTAAATACAATTAGCTAAAATACTAAAAACAAACACTAAATTACAGAAAATAATAAACAAATTACAAGATATTTTAACTAATTACACCTAATCTAATAGCCCTATCAAAATAAAAAGCCCACCCAAAATAGAAAAAAAACCCAGCCTAAACTAAACTACCAATAGCCCATAAAAGGGCCTTTTGCAGGGCATTGCCCCAAAGAAATCAGCTCTTTTACCTGTAAAAAAAAAATACAAACACCCCCCAACAGTAAAACCCACCACCCACACAACAAACCCTCCAAATAAAAACCTAACTAAAAAAACCTAAGCTCCCCATTGCCCTGAAAAGAGCATTTGAATAGGCATTGCCCTTAAAAGGGCAGTTAGCTCTTTTGCAGCCCTAACCTAAAAATAAAACCCACCCAATACACCCTTAAAAAAAAAACTAACACTAAGCCCCTGAAAATCGACTTACTGTTCTGAGAAGTCTTCATCCAACCGGGCTGAAGTCCTCAACAAAGCTGGGAGAAGTCTTCATCCAAGCCGGGTGAAGTTGTCCTCCAGACGGGCAGAAGTCTTCATCCAGATGGCATCTTCTATCTTCATCCATCCGACGCGGAGTGGCTCCATCTTCAAGACATCCGACGCGGAGCATTCTCTTTATCTGGAGTCTTCTTACTGAATGAAGGTTCCTTTAAATGACATCATTCAAGATGGCGTCCCTTAGATTCCGATTGGCTGATAGAATTCTATCAGCCAATCGGAATTAAGGTAGAACAAATCCTATTGGCTGATTCAATCAGCCAATAGGATTGAAGTTCAATCCTATTGCCTGTTCCAATCAGCCAATAGGATTGAGCTTGCATTCTATTGGCTAATTGGAACAGCCAATAGAATGCGAGCTCAATCCTATTGTATTTTTTTATTTTACAGGTAAAAGAGCTGATTATTTTGGGGCAATCAGTTTAGTTTAGTTTAGGCTAGGGTTTTTTTTATTTTGGGTGGGCTTTTTTATTTTGATAGGGCTATTAGATTAGGGGTAATTAGTTTAAATATCTTGTAATTTGTTTATTATATTCTGTAATTTAGTGGGGTTTTTTTTGTACTTTAGCTAATTGTAATTAATTTATTTAATTGTATTTAATTTAGGTAATTTATTTAATTGTAGTGTAGTGTTAGGTGTAACTTAGGTTAGGTTTTATTTTACAGGTACTTTTGTCTTTATTTTAGCTAGGTAGTTATTAAATAGTTAATAACTATTTAATAACTATTCTACCTAGTTAAAATAAATACAAACTTGCCTGTAAAATAAACCCTAAGCTAGCTACAATGTAACTATTAGTTATATTGTAGCTAGCTTAGGGTTTATTTTATATGTAAGTATTTAGTTTTAAATAGGAATAATTTAGTTAATGATAGGAATTTTATTTAGATTTATTTAAATTATATTTAAGTTAGGGGGTGTTAGGGTTAGGGTTAGACTTAGATTTAGAGGTTAATACATTTAATATAGTGGCGACGACATTGGGGAAGGCAGAATAGGGGTTAATAAATGTAGGTAGGTGGTAGCGATGTTAGGGATAGCAGATTAGGGGTTAATATTATTTAACTAGTGTTTGCAAGGCGGGAGTGCAGCGGTTTAGGGGTTAATATGTTTATTATTGTGGCGGTGATGTCCGGAGCGGCAGATTAGGGGTTAAAAAATTTATTTTAGTATTTGCGATGCGGGAGGGCCTCGGTTTAGGGGTTAATAGGTAGTTTATGGGTGTTAGTGTACTTTTTAGCACTTTAGGTATGAGTTTTATGCTACGGCATTGTAGTGTAAAACTCATAACTACTGACTTTAGAATGTGTTAGGGATCTTAGAGGTAGAGGGCGCTCACTTTTTGGCCTCCCAGGACAGACTCATAATACCGGCGCTATGGAAGTCCCATAGAAAAAGTCTTTACAAAGTTTACGTAAGTCGTTTTGCGGTAAGGCCAAAAAAGTGTGCGGGGCCCCTAAACCTGCAAGACTCGTAATACCAGCGGGGTAAAAAATCAGCGTTATGACCTGTTAGCACTGCTTTTTAACCCTAACACACAACTTGTAATCTAACCAAAAATATTTTAATAAAGCTAATTTTTGTTATTCATCTTTTGTCGGTATAATTAATAGACTGATAGCAACCAAAAGGATTCAGGTTTTGTTTATTATCTTTAACAAGTTATAAGAAAGTGTGTCATTACAAATTAAACGAATTTCTCCTATCACATAATATACTTTTATAAATAAAGGTAATATTCATAACATCTTGGAGGCACAGAGGAGAGTTCAAATAGTTTATTGATTGACGATTTTGTTGTTTTCTTGTGGAAATAATTAGTATTAATTACGTATTTTCTTGCAATTGTATTTCTCCTTTAAGTGAAAAGCAGATTTGTTTGTTTTGCTGTCCTTGTGTTGTTTTGAAAAGAGATAACATTTTGGCGGTTGTCTCGGATAGGAAAATTTGTATTTTGCAGTTAAAGCTACAGTAGTTTATTTGAGTATTTGATTGAAATGTCAGTGTTTGGGGATGTTTCTGGTCATAATAGTAGGTCCCTTTTGGGTAATTCTCATTCTATATCTGATGCTGATACAGCGGAAGTTGTGCGAAATAGAGTTTTTCATCAACTCTTTTGTAAAGTTAAATCAAAGGATTCTTTGGATAATTGGTATCTGGATTTAAAGGCAATGACCCAAAATATGTTTTGTGTTATAACCCTTATGGTTATATGGCAAAATTGTTAGAATTGGCAAATGCTAAGGGCTCTAATGAGATAAATAAATTGATATATATTATATGGCCAATATTGTTTTTCATTTGTAAGAATTTTGGGCTGAAAAATATGTTCAGCAAAATGCTGAATTTACTATTGTATCAGCTGAGGTGGAAATGTTGAGCAAAAAAATTTCTGAAAGAGAAAATAAGGTTCACTGCCAGGAAAAGACAAAACGGGAGTTGCAGTTTAAAATAAATGACTTAAAATACAAAGTTAGTGCTCTTAAAGACAGATTGACGTCCTCTAACCGTGAAAATTATGCTTTAACACATGTTAATAGCATTCTTGATAAATGAGTAATGTACGCTGAAAATGAGTTGGAGAAACTCAAGGAAAGTCAATCTGAGCTCTCTGTTCATTCTGAGGTTAAATGTTCAACTCCCGCTCATGTTGATTTTTCCTCAAAGGAAAATAAATATTTGGATCACAGAATTAAATCTTTGATGCGTTCTAATTGTGATCAGGTGTCAGAGTTGGGAGAGGCAGAGGAATTTTCTGATGGTGCTGAAAGTATTGATTATAAAACATTGCCAAATAAAAGGAGGCATGATGATGTGAAAATCATAAAGTTTCTTAAGGGAACTATTCAACCATTTGATGAATGTAGTAAAACATCAATTGTTGATCATATAGATTTATTTAGAGATAAGGGGTTGAGGGGAGTAGAGTTATAGAAATAGTGCCAGGTTTTACCCAAATTTATATATTACACATAATATTCAAATACTGGAATCGTGGATTCTGCAAAGAGGCAAAACCTGGAGTGGATTGCTCACTGAGATACCTAACAACAACTAGACAAACTAGTTGTAACTGAGAGTACAACAAAGTTATAAAGAGAGAGTAAATCCACTTATGTATAATCACACTTTTTTCTCTACTAATATCATAAGGTTTCCCAAAAAATAATAAAAATCGTTCCCAATCATTCACACATTATAGTTTATTAATTCAACTAAGGAACTCACACTCATACAGTAGCAAAATCTGTGAATTAAAACCACTTAAACTCTGTGGTTAGCATAATAGCCTTTAAGTCAATATGTCTCTGAGGAAGCGTTTGTGAAACGCGCGTCAGGGGTCCGATAGGGGCAGCTTTGTCTCTCCTATCGTCCGTTTTTAACTTTGCTTACTCTTGTGAAAATTAATGTACTAAGTAGTTAATACTTTATCCTCTTATCCTTTATTGCATATGTAAAAGTAAAACAGCCCTCGGATTGTAAGGGCTTAGTTAACTTTAACTTACCTGGATTGAGGATATTTAATAGTGACATATTGACTTAAAGGCTATTATGCTAACCACAGAGTTTAAGTGGTTTTAATTCACAGCTTTTGCTACTGTATGAGTGTGAGTTCCTTAGTTGAATTAATAAACTATAATGTGTGAATGATTGGGAACGATTTTTATTATTTTTTGGGAAACCTTATGATATTAGTAGAGGAAAAAGTGTGATTATACATAAGTGGATTTACTCTCTCTTTATAACTTTGTTGTACTCTCATTTACAACTAGTCTGTCTAGTTGTTGTTAGATCATATAGATTTATTTGAACATACTTTGGAGATGCTGAAGGTGACAGATGACAGTTCTAAGATACGTTATTTACCTTAGACTTTTGTTGTTAAGCATTTTGGATTTTTCAAATGTCTTGAGTAAGAGGGGGTTAAACAGTGAGATGATATAAAGGATGGACTGTATACAGCCTTTTCCCCTCTTAAATCTGTCCTTGCAAAGAAAAAAAGTTTGTACAGTATGCAATGCACAGATGATCAGAGCCCTCATAATTTTCTGGCTTGTCTTAAACGGTCTTATCATGAAAGTGAAGCATCTCCAGATTGTAATTGCCCGGAATTTAAACAATTGTATTTTTATGCATTACCTGCATACATACGGCAGAATTTTGTCAGAGATTTTAACCCAACAGTGTCATTAAATTGGCTTGTTAAAGAATGTACTAAAGTTTATGAAATTCACCAACTTGAGTTAAAGGGTGTTTCTAAAACAAAGAGTTATTCAGGCCAAATAGCAGAAATTAGTGTTACATCTGAACATCCATTACAATCTAGTCAGAATTGTCAGACAGAGAAATGTTCAGGAGATGGGAAACTGAGACAGAACACACGGGGTCCTGCAAATGCTAATACTGATAATTTTGGTAGAGGGAAAAGAAACTGGTTTAACAGAAGCTATAATAACAATAGGTTTCCTATCAGAGGATCTGCTAATACTAAACCTACAGCAACAGCTGTAACACATCTGCTCCTTCCAGTCCAAAGGAAGGAACTTTTAGGAAAGCTCCTCAAAAGTCTGAAGACTATGGTAGGCTGGAAAAACAGGTTAAGGAGTTAAGCTTGCAGATGAGCCAGTTGATGTCAATGATGTCCCAGACAAACGTGAAATCAGAAAAGAACACTTTTTTTGCCTGCTAGCATAGTACTAGTCAAGTAAATTGACTAGTTAATGATACCCCAAAGCAAACTCCAGGATTTTATGTGATTAATGAATCCAATGTACAAATATTATCTGATGTAAACAGTAATTTAGAAAATGTTATTTCTCATGGTACTAATGTTTCCTCAGGTGAAAATTTGGTAAAGCTTTAATCTAATCAAAATATTATTTTAAGTGATCATGTAAGCTCTAATGAATGCAAAAATGCTTCTCTCCCTTAAACAGGACAGCCTGAGAGTGTGTCATGTGTCACTCCTGATCCTGTTCATATGAGGTTAAGAGATAACATGTTACTTGAAAACTGTAATCATATGCAGGATGTTATTAAATCCCATGAAACTACAGCAGTCTTGCAAGCTTTATCTGAAGGTGGTGATAATGGGTTGATATCGGATACCCATACCATTAATACTGATAATTCACCTAAAATGTTCACAATACAATGGTTAGGTGATTCATTCTTAGAGGTGGACAATATTACCAAATGTAAACAATGGAAGAATGCTAACATGCTAGAGCATTCTCATTTTCTCTGTGGAATGCAGAAAAAAAATCAGAGGTATTATATACCCCTCATCATCCATAACATTATGGGGCAGGTCATGAGCCTGATTGACACTGGTTCTCAAATTACTGACATGTCAGAAAATATTTTTAGACAAATCATGGACATAGCTCCAGAGAAATGTAAATTAAAAACCTACACTGGTATTTTGCAAAATTGTTATGGAAAACCTATTGAAGTTATAGGTTATATATGGCTTAAAATCAAAATTTGGAAAATGTCCCTGCAACATCCAGTTGTGGTTAAAGTAGCTGAAGAACAAGTTCTTATTGGGAATGATTTGCTTAGACGCCTTAATCTCCTAATTGATTGCATAAATGATGTTGTATGGTCACAGGTGAATACACCAATCAATTATCAATGAGTTAAATATTATACTAACCCAAAGTGTTGTCATATAATTGAGTATAGACAGGATTCTGTTGAAATTCATTTTCGGAACAGTCAAGTACCTCAGATGACAATTCTACAAAATAAGGATGTTGGTATGCAGTTATATATGTGTGACAATGTAGTTCAAGTTAATCCAAAAGAGATTGCAGGTACTTTGGTGGAAGGTGATGTACTATTTATTTTCTTCAGAAGAATGATAAGTCATCTGATCTAAAGAAGCATACTCAGTTTGTAACTGATTTAAAATAAATAGATCATAAATGGTTTATTCCTCTTCAAATTAATGATATTGGAAGGATAAAACATGCAAAACTGTGCCCTTAATAGAGAGCATCGTTACATTAGTAGTTGCTTATTAAGACAATTGGAGAATCTAATGATAATTACGAATCTCCCACCTTATAATCAGTGGGTGCATAATATTGATGGTGATGTTACAAACATAGCTGTTGTAGCTAAATGCCTACTGTCTGTTTCTCTTGTAAATAAGACTGCTAGACATTTATTTCTTTGAGCGAAAATATCAAATGTATATTGAAAATGATTTGTTACATCGCTTTGCTGTTCAAATTGATTTTACAAATCATATTTTATGGTCAAGATTAAAGAGTAACCCTCTAAACTATATGGATGACATAAAGGTTTTAAAATCTGCTCAACAATTTCCATATTTAATGATTGTACAAGTTCAAAATAATGTAACTATTCCAGGGGGTGGAAATCAATTTCCTCTTTCTCTAGAGGTTAAAAGGGAGAAAGAAATTCAAGGCTCTGATGCTCTGATAAATATATGTCAGAAGATCCAACAATTGGGCATAACTGTTACTCATATGCCATTGGTCAATATTCACCAGATGCCATTTACCATTTTGGTAAATAATGTGATGCCCCATAGTATATGCTTGGAGAGGAGTACTATAGTGGGGTTTGCAATAGATTCTGAGTATTTCACCTCTGATCCTACTAATTCTGTTAAAGGTCTTATCCCTGAGGGATATTTAACAGAAGAGCAGATAGAGGAGCAATGTTTCCATTCCCAACCTGATGGATTGTTCACAGTGCAATCTGTATACCCTTTCAAGGAAAAGGAAGGCATATGTAAGATTATGGAATCTGAGATTATCTTTGAACAAAAACTTTCTGATGAATAATCAGAAGGGTATGCAAAGGAAGAGAAGAAGGGGGTAAAAATAATTGCTAAAGGCTTATCTGTACAGCTGGAAGAGACATATGAGATAGGTAAACCTGATATTTTTCCTGGATTTAATGAAATGGTGTAGGAATAGATTTCTTTGGCAGATGGGTGTTCTAATGAAAGGGAATGCCAACAATTAAGAGAAATCTTAATGGAATTTCAGGAGATATTTGTCAAAGATTCTTATGACTGTGGTTAAAAAGATCTACATATTCTTAGGATTCCAAATGATCCTAAAGCACCTCCAGTATATGTGAGACAATATAATTTGCCATTGGCCTCCTATGAATCTTTAGCAGATGTTATTAAGAACTTGGAATCAAGAGGTATTATTAAACCGATACATAGTCCTTTAATACTCCTATTCCGGGAGAATTGAAACCAAATGGCGGTTGTGTGCTGACTTGAGACAGCTTAATAAGCGTGTGCCTATGTCAGGATGGCCAGTCCCATACAAAGATCAATGTCTTGCTCAGATATAAGGTTCTAAAATCTTTACAACCTTAGATGGTGCACAAGGTTATTGGACTAACAAGGTGTGTGTGGTAGTGATGTTGCCAATAGTTCACCGGCGAATAGTTCCCGGCGAACATAGCTTGTTCGCGTTCGCCGCGGCGGGCAAACATATGCGATGTTTGGTCCGCCCCCTATTCGTCATCATTGAGTAAACTTTGACCCTGTACCTCACAGTCAGCAGACACATTCCAGCCAATCAGCAGCAGACCCTCCCTCCCAGACCCTCCCACCTCCTGGACAGCATCCATTTTAGATTCATTCGGAAGCTGCATTCTTAGTGAGAGGAGGGACAGTGTAGCTGCTGCTGATTTAATAGGGAAATGGCTAGTGTATTCAGTGTCCACTACAGTCCTAAAGGACTCATCTGATCTCTGCTGTAAGGACAGCACCCCAAAAAGCCCTTTTTAGGGCTAGAACATCAGTCTGCTTTTTTTTTTTTCCTGTGTAATCTAATTGCAGTTGCCTACCTGCCAGCGTGTGTGTCAGGCTCACAGTGTATACTGTGCCCACTTGCCCAGTGCCACCACTCATATCTGTTGTAACAGTAGTGTACATTTAAAAAAAAACAACACTTTTTTGACTGTGAAATAATAGCAGTCAGTTTCCTTCACACGTGTGCATTTCAGTGCCTGCCTGCCAGGGCACAGTGTCACACCAGTGCAACTCATATCTGGTGTAACAGTAGTGTACATTAAAAAAAAAAAACACTTTTTTGACTGTGAAATAATAGCAGTCAGTTTCCTTCACACGTGTGCGTTTCAATGCCTGCCTGCCAGGGCACAGTGTCACACCAGTGCAACTCATATCTGGTGTAACAGTAGTGTACATTTAAAAAAAAAAAAACCACTTTTTTGACTGTGAAATAATAGCAGTCAGTTTCCTTCACACGTGTGCGTTTCAGTGCCTGCCTGCCAGGGCACAGTGTCACACCAGTGCAACTCATATCTGATATAACAGTAGTGTACATTTAAAAAAAACAACACTTTTTTGACTGTGAAATAATAGCAGTCAGTATCCTTCACACATGTGCGTTTCAGTGCCTGCCTGCCAGGGCACAGTGTCACACCAGTGCAACTCATATCTGGTGTAACAGTAGTGTACATTTAAAAAAATAATACAATTTTGACTGTAATAGATTGAATAGCAGTTAGTGGTCTGCAAGCGTGTGTGTCAGGCCTACAGCGTCTACTCTGCCAACTACTGCCAGTGCACAGTGCCACTCATATCTGTTGTCACAGTAGCTTGCACGCATAGTACCACTAATTGAAAAAAAAATGACAGGCAGAGGCAAGCCACCCCGCAGGGGCCGTCATGGTCGTGGTGCTGTGATTCCCTTTGGCCCTAGAATAATGCCCAGTGTTCAGAGGCCACGTACCCTGAACTCGAAAAGTTCTGAGGACATAGTTTACTGGCTAACACAAGACACCCAATGTTCTACAGCTTCCGCTCGGAACCTTGACGCACCATCCTCCTCCAGCTTAGCTTCGGGCACCTCTCAAGTTACCAATCGCCTGCCTGCCGCCACCACCAACACTAGCACCACAGCTGCTTCACTTGATCTGTCAGAGGAGTTATTTACACATCAGTTGGAAGAAATGAGTGATGCGCAAACATTATTGCCAGAGGATGTAGATAACAGGGATATGTCTCAGTCAGGCAGCATTACACACATGGACGTACGGTGCGATGATGATGATGATGTTGTACCCGCTGCTGCTTCCTTTGCTGAGTTGTCAGATACAAGTGAAGTGGTTGATGATGACGATGCATCCGTGGATGTCACGTGGGTGCCCGCTAGAAGAGAAGAAGAACAGGGGGAAAGTTCAGATGGGGAGACAGGGAGGAGGAGGAGACGAGTTGGAAGCAGGGGGAGGTCATCGCAAGGAGCTAGTTGCACAGTCAGACAGCATGCATCGGCCCCCGGGGTCAGCCAGACAGCACGCCAATCAACGCATGCTGTTGCCACCACCAGAATGCCGTCATTGCAGAGCTCAGCAGTGTGGCATTATTTTTGTGTGTCTGCCTCTGACAACAGCGATGCCATTTGCAACCTGTGCCAAAAGAAACTGAGTCGTGGGAAGTCCAACACCCACCTAGGTACAACTGCTTTGCAAAGGCACATGATCGCACATCACAAACGCCTATGGGATCAACACATGAGTACAAGCAACACACAAACTCAAAGCCACCATCCTCCTCCTGGTCCAGCATCTTCAGCCACGTCAACCACTACTGTCCTCCTTGCCACCTCTCAGCCATCCGCCACTCTGTCTCTTGCCTTGAGCAGTTCCTGCTCATCTGCCCACAGGCAGGTGTCTGTCAAGGACATGTTTGAGCGTAAGAAGCCAATGTCACAAAGTCACCCCCTTGCCCGGCATCTGACAGCTGGCTTGTCTGAACTCTTAGCCCGCCAGCTTTTACCATACAAGCTGGTGGAGTCTGAGGCGTTCCAAAAATGTTTAGCTATTGGGACACCGCAGTGGAAGGTACCCGGCCAAAATTTCTTTGCACAAAAGGCAATCCCCAACCTGTACTCGATTGTGCAAAAGGAAGTAATGGCATGTCTGGCACACAGTGTTGGGGCAAGGGTCCATCTGACCACTGATACCTGGTCTGCAAAGCATGGTCAGGGCAGGTATATCACCTACACTGCGCATTGGGTAAACCTGCTGACGACTGCCAAGCATGGAATGTGTGGCTCTGCAGAGGAGTTGGTGACACCGCCACGACTTGCAGGCAGGCCTGTTGCCACCTCCTCTACTCCTCCTACTCAATCCTCTTCCATAACCTCCTCGGCTGAGTCCTCTTCTGCTGCTGCATCTTGCTCCACATCAACGGCACCCCCCCAGCTCCCCAGGTACTATTCCACATCCCGGATAAGGCAGTGTCACGCCGTCTTGGGGTTGACTTGCCTGAAAGCAGAGAGTCACACCGGACCAGCACTCCTGTTCGCCCTGAACGCACAGGTGGATCAGTGGCTGACTCCGCACCAACTGGAGATTGGCAAAGTGGTTTGTGACAATGGAAGAAATTTGTTGGCGGCATTGAATTTGGGCAAGTTGACACATGTGCAGTGCATGGCACATTTGTGTAATCTAATCGTACAACGCTTTGTGCATAACTACCCAGGCTTACAGGACGTCCTGAAGCAGGCCAGGAAGGTGTGTGGCCATTTCAGGCGTTCCTACACGGCCATGGCGCACTTTTCAGATATCCAGCAGCGAAACAACATGCCAGTGAGGCGCTTGATTTGCGACAGCCCGACACGTTGGAATTTAACACTCCTAATGTTCGACCGTCTGCTCCAACAAGAAAAAAATGTTAACGACTATTTGTATGACCGGGGTGCTAGGACAGCCTCTACGGAGCTGGGAATTTTTTTGCCACATTACTGGACACTCATGCGCAATGCCTGTAGGCTCATGCGTCCTTTTGAGGAGGTGACAAACCTAGTCAGTCACACCGAAGGCACCATCAGCGACATCATACCATTTGTTTTCTTCCTGGAGCGTGTTCTGCGAAGAGTGCTGGATCAGGCCGTAGATGAGCAGGAAGAGGAATAGTTGTGGTCACCATCACCACCAGAAACAGCCTTATCAGCATCGCTTGCTGGACCTGCGGCAATGCTGTAGGAGGATTGTGAGGAAGAGGAGTCATAGGAGGAATGTGGCTTTGAGGAGGAGGAGGAAGACCAACCACAACAGGCATCCCAGGGTGCTCGTTGTCACCTATCTGGTACCCGTGGTGTTGTACATGGCTGGGGGGAAGAACATACCTTCAGTGAGATCATTGAGGACGAGGAACGGGACATGAGTAGCTCAGCATCCAACCTTGTGCAAATAGGGTCTTTCATGCTGTCGTGCCTGTTGAGGGACCCTTGTATAAAAAGGCTGAAGGAGAACGACCTGTACTGGGTGTCCACGCTACTAGACCCCCGGTATAAGCAGAAAGTGCCTGAAATGTAACCGAATTACTGCACATTGGAAAGGATGCAGCAGTTCCAAAATAAATTAAAAAGTATGCTTTACACAGCGTATAAGGGTGATGTCACAGCACAACGGGAATCTAACAGGGGAAGAGGTGAAAGTAATCCTCCTCCTCCCTCGACCACGCCGTCAAGGACAGGACGCTTTACAGACGTGTTGTTGATGGAGGACATGCGGAGCTTTTTAAGTCCTAAGCATCGCCACAGTTCTTTGGGGTCCACCCTCAGAGAACGACTCAACCGACAGGTAGCAGACTACCTCGCCTTAACTGCAGATCTCGACACTCTGAGGAGCGATGAACCCCTTGACTACTGGGTGTGCAGGCTTGACCTGTGGACTGAGCTATCCCAATTTGCGATAGAACTTCTGGCCTGCCCCGCTTCAAGTGTCCTGTCAGAAAGGACCTTCAGTGCAGCAGGAGGTATTGTTAAGATGAATGAGGGATGGATCCCAAAGGGACTGACAGTGGGCGATACATTCGACTAAAAAAGGCCTGATGAGATGAGATGAGCTGCTTTGGGCTAAAAATGGTCCACACGCTGCTGTATTTTATCTCTGAATACCGGATGACTTGCGTGACTTATCCGCCACCAACTATGGTTCAAGCTGCAATGTTTTAGGGCACTTTCTACCTGGGAAACAAACATCAATTTTTCTGGCCGCTGCTACAGCAGCGGCTGCAACAATACCTAATTTTTCAGGCATGTGTACATGCCTAATTTTTCTGGCCTCTGGTGCTGCACTGTGGCTTCAAAAACCAAACAAAAAAAAGGCACATAACAGAGATTAAAATGATAGGAATAGTACTACTTAACACACCACTCCTATCTGGTGGCACATTAGATTGCATGCGCAGTGCCCCAAATTTGAAGTAGGAGGACCGACCAAGCATCTTTTTCCATCTTCCGGTTCCTAAAATCCATGCCATATACACGTCCCCTGATAGGGGACGTAACAGGGATTAAACTGATAAGAATAGAACTACTTAACACACCACTCCTATCTGGTGGCACATTAGATTGCATGCGCAGTACCCCAAATTTGAAGTAGGAGGACCTACCAAGCATCTTTTTCCATCTCCCGGTTCCTAAAATCGATGCGATATACATGTCCCCTGATAGGGGACGTAACAGGGATTAAACTGATAAGAATAGAACTACTTAACATACCACTCCTATCTGGTGGCACATTACATTGCATGCGCAGTACCCCAAATTTGAAGTAGGAGGACCGACCAAGCATCTTTTTCCATCTCCCGGTTCCTAAAATCGATGCCATATACACGTCCCCTGATAGGGGACGTAACAGGGATTAAACTGATAAGAATAGAACTATTTAACATACCACTCCTATCTGGTGGCACATTACATTGCATGCGCAGTACCCCAAATTTGAAGTAGGAGGACCGACCAAGCATCTTTTTCCATCTCCCGGTTCCTAAAATCGATGCCATATACACATCCCCTGATAGGGGACGTAACAGGGATTAAACTGATAAGAATAGAACTACTTAACATACCACTCCTATCTGGTGGCACATTACATTGCACGCGCAGTACCCCAAATTTGAAGTAGGAGGACCGACCAAGCATCTTTTTCCATCTCCCGGTTCCTAAAATTGATGCCATATACACATCCCCTGATAGGGGACGTAACAGGGATTAAACTGATAAGAATAGTACTACTTAACACACCACTCCTATCTGGTGGCACATTAGATTGCACGCGCAGTGCCCCAAATTTGAAGTAGGAGGACCGACCAAGCATCTTTTTCCATCTCCCGGTTCCTAAAATCGATGCCATATACACGTCCCCTGATAGGGGACGTAACAGGGATTAAACTGATAGGAATAGTACTTTTTAACACACCTTATAATAATGCAGAGAGAGGCAATGCAGAGAGAGGAATCTGAAGAAGAGGAGTCAGAGGAGGAAGGTGGCTTTGAGGAGGTGGAAGACCAAACACAGCAGGCGTCCCAGGGGCTTGTTGTCACCTTTCGGGGACCCTTGGTGTTGTACATGGCTGGGTGGAGGAAGAGACCTTCAATGACATCAGTGAGGACAAGGAACGGGACATAGCTACCTTGTGCAAATGGGGAGTTTGCGGTTGTGCAAATGGACTGTTTGCGGTTGTTTGCGGTGCGGTAAACGGGGAGTTTGGTCTGTCACTGTGAAGCGGGCGTAACCCTTACACTACCTGATCGATACAACATCATACCTGATGTTTTAAAGCATGTTATTCCAAACAATTTAGTAGGGATGCACCGATACCGATACTAGTATCGGTGTCGGTACCGATACCAAGTATTTGCATGAGTACTTGTACTCGTGCAAATGCACCGATACTTAAACCGATACCTCCACTTCCTACCCATATGCTATCTTGTGGCGTTTTTTTCAAACTGCATGTTCCCATTTCATTTTAAACTGGAGTGGAGACTAAACTAAAAATAGTTTACTACTGTTCTGCCAATACAAATTGCTGTTATTTGTATTATTATAGGATAAATCACTGTACCTCGTTCAGACAAACCCCTGAAGTACTGGACAGTTAATAAACAGATTTCCAGCTCTGGCTAAAATGGCCCAAAAATATCTTTCTGCCCCATGCAGTAGTGTGGAAAGTGAAAGACTGTTCAACTTAGCGTTGAACCTCCATACAAATGTCAGATTGATGTTATATAACAGCCCTACAACCCAATTGCATCACCCCTTTAAATTTAATATTTTATTGTAATATTTTTTATTTATAAACATGTTCAGTGAACTTTTTTATTATTTCATAATGTCTTTTGAGCTACAGTCCTTTATAATTATAAAGAAGGAATCTTAAATAATTAGTCTGTAGTATGCTTGGTAAACTGTCACATGACATAAAAAAAAAGTATCGGTAATTGGTATGGGTGAGTATTTGAAAACAAGTATCGGTACTTGTACTCGGTCATAATAATGGTATCGGTGCAACCCTACAATTTAGGAATGTTAGGGGATTTATGCCCTTTATGGATTAAAACCAGACTCCGCATTAACTATGTAATTTTCCATGGGAGTTTTGCCATGGATCCCCCTCCGGCATGCCACAGTCCAGGTGTTAGTCCCCTTGAAACAACTTTTCTATCACTATTGTGGCCAGAAAGAGTCCCTGTGGGTTTTAAAATTCGCCTGCCTATTGAAGTTTATGGTGCTTCGCCCGGTTCGCCCGTTCGCAAACATTTGCGGAAATTCGCGTTCACCGTTTTATTTTTTGTTTGCGACATCACTACCTGTGAAATCAAAATAAAACCTAAGCTAGCTACAATGTAAGTATTAGTTATATTGTAGCTAGCTTAGGTTTTATTTCACAGGTAAGTATATATTTAGTTTTAAATAGGAACTATTTAGTTAATAATTGTAAATTTAATTTGGATCTAATTTAATTATGTTAAAGTTAGGGCAGTTAGGGTTAGGTTTAGGGGTTAATTTAGTTTAATTTAGCTTGTTGCGATGTGGGGTCTGGCGGTTTAGGGGTTAATAGGTTTATTTAGTTAATAATTGTACATTTAATTTAGCTATATTTTTATTATGTTAAAGTTAGGGGGTGTTAGGGTTACGTTAGGGTTAGGTTTAGGGGTTAATATAGTTTAGTTTAGCTTGTTGCAATGTGGGGGGCTGGCGGTTTAGGGGTTAATAAATGTAGTATAGTATGAAAAGATTTTTAGGGGGTAAAAGAACCTTCTAATTCGAGTATACACATATAGCACTCTGGAAATTTTAAATGGGTATAATCTAGAATAAGATCACTGACCGTGATCTTATCATATAATAATTCTCCAATCTTATACAAAAATAGAAGAATGGGAGTAATTCATTTAAAATTTAACTTTTAATAGGATTAAATTAAAAATCGGGAAAAACACTAAATTAAAAACACACACACACAGAATCCATGGTGCTACACTGTCAAATTCGCAAATATTGTTAGGTGTATGGCAATAAGACACCTAGAGGGTCGAATAGATAATAGATGACTAAATACATCATCTAGGAAGTGATGAATATCACTAAACTATTGTTCCTATTGCGTTCCTTAAGTGGTATAAAGTTTTTGAATGAGGTTCATAGGTGCCAGAGTAACTGACTGCTTAAAGAATTATAAGATAATCTTATATAAGTAGTTTGGGTATGACACTAATTGTGACATATAAGATGATCTTATATTTATTGATTACTGGTTTAATGCAACATAATGTGCCTCATTGATAAATATAGTACACTTGGTATTTGAAGTTACTATGTCTTCATTAGTTTCACAAGTATCTTGTCCATCTTAATAAATGTTCACTTAGAATATAGTGCCTTGGTGCTGTACTATGGTATCAATACTCACTCTATCTTATGTGGTTGTTCTAAGTTATTATGATCTCACTAATATCTATGAGAATAACATTGATTGTTTTTAGAGTAAGTAAATCTACAATCGCATCTGTGCAGTTTACGGTTAAGATAAATGTTGCTGTGAGTCGCAGTGCTTGTTAAATAATAACAGAGAGATATCCCCAAGACAGCAAAATTCAAGAGTGTTTAGCTGTTTTTAATTGTCATTTGATTGTATACAACTCATTTTTAATAAGCTTATGATGCTTATTTTTAATAAGCTTATGATGCTTACTTGGTTACGTTGTAAACAGAAAAAACACACAGAGCGCAACCGCAACTCAAGGTAAAAGTTTTAATATTAAGTCTGGCGCTATCAAACTGATTGCACTTACAAGATGTCTGTTATAATATTGCCTTTGATATACAATTTCTCCGGCTGCACCAAAGTCTTTTCCCCCACTACTGACGTCACTTCCACTCCTATTGTATTCCAGCATCTGTGTGATGCAAATCACTACCGGTGGCAGTCTGTTTTAGTAACAGCAACTTGTGTGTGTAAGGATAAGAGTCTGTAGTATTGTCCTTTGTCCTCTGTCTACGCGTTTCATCCGATTGGTACGGACTTTCTCAAGACCCAGGACTCATGTTACAAAGTTCGCGGGGATCCTCTATTTAAATGTCCTTGTGCATTTTGATTGGATAAGAATGCTCCAATCCTATAGCTAATACAGACACACCTTCCTTCCCATAGTAAAGCGGTGGTCAATTCACTTCTACTTTAACCGCAATTCACATGTATAGCTTCCATAACTAATATGACATACAATACAAAGATACATTACTGCATTAAAACTGAAACATTTTATTATTATTTAAAACATAGAAAACAATTGTTAATTTAAGTTAAAAAAAACCATTCATACACCGCAATTAATGTATCAAATATCATGATTTCATAAAAAATTCATTAAAAATACTTCAACGAAATTCATTAAAAAATACTTCAAAAAAAGGTTATCAAAAGAAGTAACGACAATACACATAACTTATCCTTTACTAGCAAAATGTCAAAAGAGAAAATTGAATTTCTAGATGTGGAATTCTTTACTGAAGAATCATCTAGAGTAGTGATGGTAAGTAGTGATAGTAATGGATTTTTAAACGCCAAAAGTGGACACAAAAAATCTTAGATACAAAATATACCGTTTGGTCAGTTCCGTAGAGTCCACAGAAACTGTACTAGATTAGAAGATTTTAATAAAGAAGCTGATGTTTTAGAAAATAAGGCCTAGATTTGGAGTTTTGTCGGTAACGACCCGCGTAGCTAACGCCGGCTTTTTTCTGGCCGCACCATAAAAATAACTCTGGTATTGAGAGTCCACATAAAGGCTGCGTTAGGCTCCAAAAAAGGAGCGTAGAGCATTTTTAACGCAGCTTCAACTCTCGATACCAGAGTTGCTTACGCAAGCGGCCAGCCTCAAAAACGTACTCGTGCACGATTCCCCCATAGGAAACAATGGGGCTGTTTGAGCTGAAAAAAAACCTAACACCTGCAAAAAAGCCACGTTCAGCTCCTAACGCAGCCCCATTGTTTGCTATAGGGAAACACTTCCTACGTCTGCACCTAACACCCTAACATGTACCCTGAGTCTAAACACCCCTAGCCTTACACTTATTAACCCCTAATCTGCCGCCCCCGCTATCGCTGACTCCTGCATATTATTATTAACCCCTAATCTGCCGCTCCGTAAACCGCCGCTACTTACATTATCCCTATGTACCCCTAATCTGCTGCCCTAACATCGCCGACCACTATATTATATTTATTAACCCCTAATCTGCCCCCCACAACGTCGCCTCCACCTGCCTACACTTATTAACCCCTAATCTGCGGACCGGACCTGAGCGCTACTATAATAAAGTTATTAACCCCTAATCCGCCTCACTAACCCTATAATAAATAGTATTAACCCCTAATCTGCCCTCCCTAACATCGCCGACACCTAACTTCAATTATTAACCCCTAATCTGCCGACCGGAGCTCACCGCTATTCTAATAAATGTATTAACCCCTAAAGCTAAGTCTAACCCTAACACTAACACCTAAATTAAATATAATTTACATCTAACGAAATTAATTAACTCTTATTAAATAAATTATTCCTATTTAAAGCTAAATACTTACCTGTAAAATAAATCCTAATATAGCTACAATATAAATTATAATTACATTGTAGCTATTTTAGGAATCAGCCAATCAGATTTAGCTCGCATTCTATTGGCTGATCGGAACAGCCAATAGAATGCAAGCTCAATCTGATTGGCTGATTGGATCAGCCAATCGGATTGAACTTGATTCTGATTGGCTGATTCCATCAGCCAATCAGAATATTCCTACCTTAATTCCGATTGGCTGATAGAATCCTATCAGCCAATCGGAATTCGAGGGACGCCATCTTGGATGACGTCATTTAAAGGAACCGTCATTCGTCGTTCAGTCGTCGGCCAGGATGGATGTTCCGCGTCGGAGGTCTTCAGGATGCTGCCGCTCCGTTTCAGATGGATGTCGATAGAAGATGCCGCCTGGATGAAGACTTCAATCGGATGGAAGACCTCTTCTGCCCCGCTTGGATGAAGACTTCTACCGGATCATGGACATCTTCAGCCCCCCGCTTGGGCTTGGATCAGGACATCGGAGGAGCTCTTCAGGACCGATCGGTGAACCTGGTATGGTGAAGACAAGGTAGGAAGATCTTCAGGGGCTTAGTGTTAGGTTTATTTAAGGGGGGTTTGGGTTAGATTAGGGGTATGTGGGTGGTGGGTTGTAATGTTGGGGGGGGGTATTGTATGTTTTTTTTACAGGCAAAAGAGCTGAACTTCTTGGGGCATGCCCTGCAAAGGGCCCTGTTCAGGGCTGGTAAGGTAAAAGAGCTTTTAACTTTAGTAATTTAGAATAGGGTAGGGCATTTTTTATTTTGGGGGCTTTGTTGTTTTATTAGGGGGCTTAGAGTAGGTGTAATTAGTTTAAAATTGTTGTAATATTTTTCTTATGTTTGTAGATATTTTTTTATTTTTTGTAACAGTTCTTTTTTATTTTTTGTACTTTAGTTAGTTTATTTAATTGTATTTATTTGTAGATATTGTATTTAATTAATTTATTGATAGTGTAGTGTTAGGTTTAATTGTAGGTAATTGTAGGTATTTTATTTAATTAATTTAATGATAGTATAGTGTTAGGTTTAATTGTAACTTAGGTTAGGATTTATTTGACAGGTAATTTTGTAATTATTTTAACTAGGTAACTATTAAATAGTTCTTAACTATTTAATAGCTATTGTACCTGGTTAAAATAATTACAAAGTTGCCTGTAAAATAAATATTAATCATAAAATAGCTACAATGTAATTATAATTTATATTGTAGCTATATTAGGATTTATTTTACAGGTAAGTATTTAGCTTTAAATAGGAATAATTTATTTAATAAGAGTTAATTAATTTCGTTAGATTAAAATTATATTTAACTTAGGGTGGTGTTAGTGTTAGGGTTAGACTTAGCTTTAGGGGTTAATACATTTATTAGAATAGCGGTGAGCTCCGGTCGGCAGATTAGGGGTTAATAATTGAAGTTAGGTGTCGGCGATGTTAGGGAGGGCAGATTAGGGATTAATACTATTTATTATAGGGTTAGTGAGGCGGATTAGGGGTTAATAACTTTATTATAGTAGTGCTCAGGTCTGCTCGGCAGATTAGGGGTTAATAAGTGTAGGCAGGTGGAGGCGACGTTGTGGGGGGCAGATTAGGGGTTAATAAATATAATATAGGGGTCGGCGGTGTTAGGGGCAGCAGATTAGGGGTACATAAGGATAACGTAGGTGGCGGCGCTTTGCGGTCGGCAGATTAGGGGTTAATAAGTGTAGGTAGCTGGCGGCGACGTTGTGGGGGGCAGGTTAGGGGTTAATAAATATAATATAGGGGTTGGCGGTGTTAGGGGCAGCAGATTAGGGGTACATAAGTATAACGTAGGTGGCGGTCGGCAGATTAGGGGTTAAAAAAATTTAACTGAGTGGCGGCGATGTGGGGGGACCTCGGTTTAGGGGTACATAGGTAGTTTATGGGTGTTAGTGGACTTTAGCACAGTAGTTAAGAGCTTTATAAACCGGCGTTAGCCCAGAAAGCTCTTAACTACTGACTTTTTTCCTGCGGCTGGAGTTTTGTCGTTAGATGTCTAACGCTCACTTCAGACACGACTCTAAATACCGGAGTTAGAAAGATCCCATTGAAAGATAGGATACGCAAGAATTTTTCACAAACAAGATCCAAGTTGTTTGAAAATTAGCATCTTAGAAATAGTGCCAGTCAGTTCCAACCCTCATCAAAGACTCACTACATTAAGAAAAAAGGAAACCAAATGGATTCAGAACCTTGAATGTTTGGCCCCTAAAGGCTTAAATATAGATTTAGATCTGCAAGCCTTTATGATTTAGATTTATGTTGTATCTCGATGTGAATGAGTATCAGTTAGGTGTGAAGATTGACACACCGAGTAGTTCAAATCAACATCAAAATATATTTTAGTAGAGTTAATTGAGGATGAAGCTATAATACAATTTACACAATATTAGAGAAGTCATAGGTGTGTATATTTATTCTTATATATATATTTTTCAATGTATATATATGTATTGAAACATATACACTCTTTTAGGAATTTTGTAGTTCTGAGTGGTCACCACTTCTTTTGATAACCTTTTTTTGAAGTATTGTTTAATGAATTTCGTTGAAGTATTTTTAATGAATTTTTTATGAAATCATGATATTTGATACATTAATTGCGGTGTGTGAATGGTTTTTATTAACTTAAATTAACAATTTTTTTCTATGTTTTAAATAATAATAAAATGTTTCAGTTTTAATGCAGTAATGTATCTTTGTATTGTATGTCATATTAGTTATGGAAGCTATACATGTGAATTGCGGTTAATGTAGAAGTGAATTGACCACCGCTTTACTATGGGAAGGAAGGTGTGTCTGTATTAGCTATAGGATTGGAGCATTCTTATCCAATCAAAATGCACAAGGACATTTAAATAGAGGATCCCCGCGAACTTTGTAACATGAGTCCTGGGTCTTGAGAAAGTCTGTACCAATCAGATGAAATGCGTAGACGGAGGACAAAGGACAATAAAACACACTCTTATCCTTACACGCACAAGTTGCAGTTACTAAAACAGACTGCCACCGGTAGTGATTTGCATCAGCGGGACTGACTTCCACACAGACGCTGGAATACAATAGGAGTGGAAGTGACGTCAGTAGTGGGGAAAAAGACTTTGGTGCAGCCGGAGAAAATGTATATCAAAGGCAATATTATAACAGACATCTTGTAAGTGCAATCAGTTTGATAGCGCCAGACTTAATATTAAAACTTTTACCTTGAGTTGCGGTTGCGCTCTGTGTGTTTTTTCTGTTTGCAGTATCGATTGGGCTGGGTGCTCTTTAGCGTCCAGTAACAAAGACAGCAGCACCGCAGTCAAGATCAGAGAAAGGAGGAAGCCGGATCGTACTATACAGAGCAAACAACGTGGATATAATTCTACCATACTCCTCGAGTCATTAAGGTGAGAAATATAACATGAATTCATGTAACAAATATAAGTACATATGTTTATAATAATAAGTGTATATGCTGACACAAGTTTGAGGTATATAAAAATATTTATTGTTATATCATTTTTAGTTGGATTTTTAATTCTTTCTGCCAAGCAGCTCATTCTGATTAGTTTATACGATAGATTATATACAAACAATTTGAATTTATCAGATGTGCTGGGGAACTCAAGAAAATTAATTACAACATATCTGAGCCCCAGCAGTTTTCAGTCAGTTAGCGCAGTGTTAGGGAGAAAAGTATTGGTTACGTTGCGATATTCATAGTCCTTTATATTGTAAATTAGCAGTCTCAAAATATTGATAAAAATATTATATTGGTTCTGATGTATGTAATGAGGCTGCTCTAAATATATTGCGATCTCACTAATGTTTCTTAAAAATGACAATAATTGGCTTTGCTATGCAAAGATCTGCAATGGCATCTATATGTTTTATAATAAAAAAATAAGTGTCACTGAGAGACGTAATGCTGTTAGCTAATAATAAAGAGATCTATCCAAGGATACAAAGTTTCAGAACGTGTAGCTGTTTGTGATAGTCTATAAATTATATAAAGCAAATTTTAACAAGCTTATAATGCTTGCTTGGTTAACTATCAATACTCATTGTTTGTTGTATCTAGATTCACAGACTAGGAATATTGATGTCACTATTTTGCTGATTCTAATATGCACTGTTTGTGAATTGTTTTGAGCATACTATACAGTTAAGCTGGTTATTGTTTGTTCAAAAGTTAGCAACAGCCTGAAACATAATTTATACAGTAATGCACAACCTCGTATCTCTGTATGTAATTGTAAGATACAGGTTTTGAACTACAACGCTGAGACATAATTCCCAGAATAACATTTTAAATATATTTATATAAATTTCAGTCCAACATACAGAGATACGATGGATACGATGCCATGGACTTCGCTGCCAGGATGAAGATTGAAGAGGCCACCTGGATGAAGACTTTTTGTCACCTGGATGAAGATCGTTCACAATCGTTCAAGTGGGACTTCAAAAACTGTAAGTGGATCGTCGAGGGTTAGTGATTGTTTTTTTATGGGTTTTTGGGTGGTTTTTATTTTTTTTAGTTTAAGGTTTGGGCATTTAAAAGATCTAAATGCCCTTTTAAGGGCAATGCTCATCCAAATGCCCTTTTCAGGGCAATGGGTAGCTTAGGTTTTTGTTAGAGTTAGGTTTTTTATTTTGGGGGGTTGGTTGGGTGGTGGGTTTTACTGTTGGGGGTTCCTTGTATTTTTTTTTAGATAAAAGAGCTGTTTAACGTAGGACAATACCCTACAAAAAGGCCCTTTTAAGGGCCATTGGTAGTTTATTGTAGGCTAGGTTTTTTTTTTATTATTTTTGGTGGCATTTTTTATTTTGATAGGGCTATTAGAAATGTTTTCATTTTTGATAATGTTGTTTTTTTTTGTAATTTTGTCTTTTTATTTTTTGTAATTAGATACTTTGTAATTTTGTTGTGTTAGGATTTTTTAATGTGTAGTTTTGTTTAATTTAATTGTTAGTTAGTTTAATTTTAGTTTAATAATTATATTAGTTTAATTGTTAGTTTAAACTTAGTTTTTTTAATTTGACAGGTAAGTTTTAATTTAATTTAATTTAATTTAGGGAAATTGTAATTTTAATCTAAAGTAATGGGGTGTTAGGTTTAGGGGTTACTAGTTTAATTTAGTTTGATGCAATGTGGGGGGCTTTTGTTTTAGATGTTAACAGTTTACTTTAGTATATTTTGTTGTGGGGGCTTGCGGTTTAGGGGTTAATAGGTTTATTATAGTGGCGGCGGTGTAGGGCTTAATAACTTTAATATAGTGGGGGCAATGTGGGCGGACGGCAGATTAGGGGTTCATAATATTTAAATAGTGTTTGCGATGCGGGAGGGCAGCGGTTTAGGGGTTAATAAGTTTATTATAGTGCTGACGATGTCAGGGAGCAGCGGAATAGGCGTTAATACATTTTTTTTTGTGACGGAGATGTCTGGAGCGGCAGATTAGGGGTTAATTCATTTAATATAGTGTTTGCAATGCGGGAGCACCTTAGTTTAAGGGTTAACAGGTAGTTTATGGGTGTTTAGCGTACTTGGTAGCAGTTTAGTTATGAGTTTTATGTTACAGTTTTGTAGCGTAAAACTCATAACTACTGCTTTTAGATGGCATTACGGATCATGTCGTTTTAGACTGTAACACCGTTTTTTTAGCTTCACCGCAAAACTCGTAATGACAGCGCTATGGTAATCCCATGAAAAAACGTCTTTTTTAAGAGTGCGGTACTGACGCTGCGTTACAGGCTAAAAGGCTTGCGGTACACCTATACCGACAAGACTTGCAATGGCTGCAGTGCTGTTTTAACACTGAAATGACCATATTTTCAGCATTAAAAGACTAACGCACAACTTGTAATCTAACTGTATGTCAGTTCTTTTATTATGTATGTATAATGCATATATCAAACTGTGTCAGGCTATTTATTGTCTATGTATAAGACATACACCAAACTATGTGAGACCATTTATTGTCTATGTATAAGGCATACACCAAACTGTGTCAGACCATTTATTGTCTATCTATAAGACATACACCAAACTGTGTCAGACCATTTATTGTCTATCTATAAGACATACACCAAACTGTGTCAGACCATTTATTATCTATGTATAAGGCATACACCAAACTGTGTCAGACCATTTATTGTCTATGTATAAGACATACACCAAACTGTGTCAGACCATTTATTATCTATGTATAAGGCATACACCAAACTGTGTCAGACCATTTATTGTCTATCTATAAGACATACACCAAACCGTGTCAGACCATTTATTATCTATGTATAAGGCATACACCAAACTGTGTCAGACCATTTATTGTCTATGTATAAGGCATACACCAAACTATGTGAGACCATTTATTGTCTATGTATAAAGCATACACCAAACTATGTGAGACCATTTATTGTCTATGTATAAGACATACACCAGACTGTGTCAGACCATTTATTGTCTATGTATAAGACATACACCAGAATGTGTCAGAACATTTATTGTCTATGTATAAGACATACACCAGAATGTGTCAGACCATTTATTGTCTATGTATAAGACATACACCAAACTATGTGAGACCATTTATTGTCTATGTATAAGACATACACCAGAATGTGTCAGACCATTTATTGTCTATCTATAAGGCATATACCAAACTATGTGAGACCATTTATTGTCTATGTATAAGACATACACCAAACTGTGTCAGACCATTTATTGTCTATGTATAAGAAATACACCAAACTATGTGAGACCATTTATTGTCTATGTATAAGACATACACCAAACTGTGTCAGACCATTTATTGTTTATCTATAAGGCATACACCAAACTATGTGAGACCATTTATTGTCTATGTATAAGACATACACCAAACTGTGTCAGACCATTTATTGTCTATGTATAAGACATACACCAAACTATGTGAGACCATTTATTGTCTATGTATAAGACATACACCAAACTGTGTCAGACCATTTATTGTCTATGTATAAGACATACACCAAACTATGTGAGACCATTTATTGTCTATGTATAAGACATACACCAAACTATGTGAGACCATTTATTGTCTATCTATAAGGCATACACCAAACTGTGTCAGACCATTTATTGTCTATGTATAAGACATACACCAAACTGTGTCAGACCATTTATTGTCTATGTATAAGACATACACCAAACTGTGTCAGACAATTTATTATCTATGTATAAGGTATACACCAGAATGTGTCAGACCATTTATTGTCTACTAGTCCTAAAGCCCGTTCACACGGGCCGTGTTGTGTTATTTGTGTTATTTATATTCTCTCTCTCTCTCTCTCTCTCTCTCTCTCTCTCTCTCTCTCTCGTTGCTTTGTTTCACTGATCAGCTGTGCTGCCGGGTCCTCGCGCTGCTGCCGGGTGGGTGCGCGTGCAATCAGCTGCAAGAGTTTGTCTGAACTGCGCATGACGGCTTCAGACAAACTCTTGTCTTTTATAATATAGGATGTATAAGACATACACCAAACTATGTGAGACCATTTATTGTCTATGTATAAGACATACACCAAACTGTGTCAGACCATTTATTGTCTATGTATAAGACATACACCAAACTATGTGAGACCATTTATTGTCTATGTATAAGACATACACCAAACTGTGTCAGACCATTTATTGTCTATGTATAAGACATACACCAGAATGTGTCAGACCATTTATTGTCTATGTATCAGACATACACCAAACTGTGTCAGACCATTTATTGTCTATGTATAAGGCATACACCAAACTGTGTCAGACCATTTATTGTCTATGTATAAGGCATACACCAAACTATGTGAGACCATTTATTGTCTATGTATAAGACATACACCAAACTATGTGAGACCATTTATTGTCTATCTATAAGGCATACACCAAACTATGTGAGACCATTTATTATCTATGTATAAGGCATACACCAAACTATGTGAGACCATTTATTGTCTATGTATAAGGCATACACCAAACTATGTGAGACCATTTATTGTCTATCTATAAGGCATACACCAAACTATGTGAGACCATTTATTGTCTATGTATAAGGCATACACCAAACTGTGTCAGACCATTTATTGTCTATGTATAAGGCATACACCAAACTATGTGAGACCATTTATTGTCTATGTATAAGACATACACCAAACTATGTGAGACCATTTATTGTCTATGTATAAGACATACACCAGACTGTGTCAGACCATTTATTGTCTATGTATAAGACATACACCAGAATGTGTCAGACCATTTATTGTCTATGTATAAGACATACACCAGAATGTGTCAGACCATTTATTGTCTATGTATAAGACATACACCAAACTATGTGAGACCATTTATTGTCTATGTATAAAACATACACCAGAATGTGTCAGACCATTTATTGTCTATCTATAAGGCATACACCAAACTATGTGAGACCATTTATTGTCTATGTATAAGACATACACCAAACTGTGTCAGACCATTTATTGTCTATGTATAAGACATACACCAAACTATGTGAGACCATTTATTGTCTATGTATAAGACATACACCAAACTATGTGAGACCATTTATTGTCTATCTATAAGGCATACACCAAACTATGTGATACCATTTATTGTCTATGTATAAGACATACACCAAACTGTGTCAGACCATTTATTGTCTATGTATAAGACATACACCAAACTATGTGAGACCATTTATTGTCTATGTATAAGACATACATCAAACTGTGTCAGACCATTTATTGTCTATGTATAAGACATACACCAAACTATGTGAGACCATTTATTGTCTATCTATAAGGCATACACCAAACTGTGTCAGACCATTTATTGTCTATGTATAAGACATAGACCAAACTATGTGAGACCATTTATTGTCTATGTATAAGACATACACCAAACTGTGTGAGACCATTTATTGTCTATGTATAAGGCATACACCAGAATGTGTCAGACCATTTATTGTCTACTAGTCCTAAAGCCCGTTCACACAGGCCGTGTTGTGTTATTTGTGTTATTTATATTCTCTCTCTCTCTCTCTCTCTCTCTCTCTCTCTCTCGTTGCTTTGTTTCACTGATCAGCTGTGCTGCCGGGTCCTCGCGTTGCTGCCGGGTGGGTGCGCGTGCAATCAGCTGCAAGAGTTTGTCTGAACTGCGCATGACGGCTTCAGACAAACTCTTGTCTTTTATAATATAGGATGTATAAGACATACACCAAACTATGTGAGACCATTTATTGTCTATGTATAAGACATACACCAAACTGTGTCAGACCATTTATTGTCTATGTATAAGACATACACCAAACTATGTGAGACCATTTATTGTCTATGTATAAGACATACACCAAACTGTGTCAGACCATTTATTGTCTATGTATAAGACATACACCAGAATGTGTCAGACCATTTATTGTCTATGTATAAGACATACACCAAACTATGTGAGACCATTTATTGTCTATGTATAAGACATACACCAAACTGTGTCAGACCATTTATTGTCTATGTATAAGGCATACACCAAACTGTGTCAGACCATTTATTGTCTATGTATAAGACGTACACCAGAATGTGTCAGACCATTTATTGTCTATGTATAAGACATACACCAAACTGTGTCAGACCATTTATTGTCTATGTATAAGGCATACACCAAACTGTGTCAGACCATTTATTGTCTATGTATAAGGCATACACCAAACTATGTGAGACCATTTATTGTCTATGTATAAGACATACACCAAACTATGTGAGACCATTTATTGTCTATCTATAAGGCATACACCAAACTATGTGAGACCATTTATTATCTATGTATAAGGCATACACCAAACTATGTGAGACCATTTATTGTCTATGTATAAGGCATACACCAAACTATGTGAGACCATTTATTGTCTATGTATAAGGCATACACCAAACTATGTGAGACCATTTATTGTCTATGTATAAGGCATACACCAAACTGTGTCAGACCATTTATTGTCTATTTATAAGGCATACACCAAACTATGTGAGACCATTTATTGTCTATCTATAAGGCATGCACCAAACTATGTGAGACCATTTATTGTCTATGTATAAGACATACACCAAACTGCTGCCGGGTGGGTGCGCGTGCAATCAGCTGCAAGAGTTTGTCTGAACTGCGCATGACGGCTTCAGACAAACTCTTGTCTTTTATAATATAGGATGTATAAGACATACACCAAACTATGTGAGACCATTTATTGTCTATGTATAAGACATACACCAAACTGTGTCAGACCATTTATTGTCTATGTATAAGGCATACACCAAACTGTGTCAGACCATTTATTGTCTATGTATAAGACGTACACCAGAATGTGTCAGACCATTTATTGTCTATGTATAAGACATACACCAAACTGTGTCAGACCATTTATTGTCTATGTATAAGGCATACACCAAACTGTGTCAGACCATTTATTGTCTATGTATAAGGCATACACCAAACTATGTGAGACCATTTATTGTCTATGTATAAGACATACACCAAACTATGTGAGACCATTTATTGTCTATCTATAAGGCATACACCAAACTATGTGAGACCATTTATTATCTATGTATAAGGCATACACCAAACTATGTGAGACCATTTATTGTCTATGTATAAGGCATACACCAAACTATGTGAGACCATTTATTGTCTATGTATAAGGCATACACCAAACTATGTGAGACCATTTATTGTCTATGTATAAGGCATACACCAGACTGTGTCAGACCATTTATTGTCTATGTATAAGGCATACACCAAACTATGTGAGACCATTTATTGTCTATCTATTGTCAGCCGCTCTGGAATCAATCCGGGATGTAACCCAACTGCTAGCGTGAATTGAAAGCACACGCTAGCACACTGAGAAATATCCAGGACGTGACCCACTCAGGAAGCAGATTAGAAGATAACAAAAATGAATATTGTTCCAGAATGCAGGAAAGCCACAAAGGATAAAACGTCCCTTTAAGTAGTACAAAGAACAAAAAGGAAATGCTCTTACTTTGAAGCTTCTGAAAAAGGTCCTCTTTAGCAGGCTTGTAAAACAAAGGAAAAGTTCTCTTTTGCAGCTTGTAAAAGTATAATGTCCCTTTAAGCAGGTTTATAACAAACAGAAAGGCAAAGTTCTCTTTTGCAGCTTGTAAAAGTAAATGTCCCTTTTAAGCAGGTGTATAACAAACAGAAAGGCAAAGTTCTCTTTTGCAGCTTGTAAAAGTATAATGTCCCTTTAAGCAGGTTTATAACAAACAGAAAGGCAAAGTTCTCTTTTGCAGCTTGTAAAAGTAAATGTCCCTTTTAAGCAGGTGTATAACAAACAGAAAGGCAAAGTTCTCTTTTGCAGCTTGTAAAAGTAAATGTCCCTTTTAAGCAGGTGTATAACAAACAGAAAGGCAAAGTTCTCTTTTGCAGCTTGTAAAAGTAAAATGTCCCTTTAAGCAGGTCTTGTTTAACAAAGAATAGGTTTAAAGGTAAAGGCCAAAGCAAGGTCAGGCAGGCAGAAGTCGGCATCCAAATATCAGCAAAAGGTATAGGCAAAAGACAGGGTCAGGCAAGCAGAAGTCGGCATCCAAGTGTCAGCAAAAGGGTAATAGCTACAGGCAAGGTCAGGCAGGCAGAAGTCAATGTCCAAATATCAGCAAGTAGGGATTAGGCAAGAGGCTTGGTCAGGCAGGCAGAAGTCGGTACACAGAAGAATAAAACTGATATGGTACTCACAATCCAGGGAAACAAACAAACGGGCCCAGATTCAGATCTCCCGCCGAGATTTAAAGGGCAGGAGCGTAACCGTCATCAGAGGGGTGTGAGAGAAAGCGTCATGTTGCTAAGCAACATGACGTCAGAGACACAGAGGAGTTCCGGGAGCCGCGGCGACACGGCGATGAACGGAAGCGCTCATGACAGCACCCCCTCCTCAAGGGCCCCTCCGGGGGACAGGACCAGGTCTATCAGGATGAGTCTTGTGGAAGGTCTTGACCAATATTGGAGCATTTACTTGATGAGCAGGTTCCCAAGAACGTTCCGTGACTGGATAACCCTTCCAATGAATGAGATAATACAATTTCTTGCCCCGCAATTTGGAATCTAGAATATGGCTGATCTCAAACTCAGGATGTCCATGCACCAATAACGGTGGAGGTTTAGAAAAAGGCTTAGAATACCTGTTAATCATCACAGGTTTTAAAAGAGAAACATGGAATACCGGATGGACTTTGAGAGACTTGGGTAAAGCTACCCGATAAGCAGTGGAACATACCTGACCCAGTATTCGGAAAGGACCCACATATCGTGGTCCCAATTTGTTAGAAGGTTGTTTCAGGCGAAGAAATCGAGAGGAAATCCAAACTTTATCACCAGGGCGATATTTGGGAGCCTTTTTCCGTCGAAGATCCGAAAAGAACTTGTAACGTCTAGAAGTTACAGAAAGAATACGATGTATCTTCTGCCAATGTCGAGTTAATCTTCGGGCTGTAAGATCAGAAGCAGGATTCACTGTGGAGGAAGTATGCAAAGGGAACGTCCTAGGCTGATATCCGTAAGCTGCATGAAAAGGAGAAGTCTGAAGGGAGGAATTGTACCGGGCATTATGGGCCAATTCAGCCAAAGGAAGGTAAGAAGTCCAGTTAGAATGATAATGATCCACATAATGTCTAAGATATGTTTCAAGACACTGGTTTACTCTTTCAGTCTGACCATTCGATTGTGGGTGGTGAGAAGTAGAGAGAGATATAGTAGTACCAAAATGTTTACAAAGTGACCTCCAAAATCGAGAAACGAATTGTACCCCTCTATCTGAAACAATATCAAGAGGAAATCCATGGATTCTTACAATATGTAGAATAAAAAGTTCAGAGAGTCTTTTGGCAGATGGTAATCCTGGCAAGGGTACAAAATGAGCCGTCTTAGTGAACCTGTCGACCACCACCCAGATAGTATTGTTCCCAGTGGACAAGGGAAGATCGGTAATAAAGTCCATGGATACATGAGTCCAAGGCTGGTGAGGTATAGGCAATGGTTGGAGTAATCCTGAAGGAAGTTGGCGTGGAGTTTTGTTCATGGCACATTGTGTGCATACTGAGACGTAATCCTTCACATCTTGAGAGAGTGTAGGCCACCAGACATGTTGTTTGAGGTTTCGAGTGGTAATACTGATGCCAGGATGTCCAGAAAGGGGACTATCATGAGCCCAAAATAAAATCTTGGAACGAAGGCGTTCAGGAACAAAGAGTAAACCATTGGGAGGTTTACAGGACAAAGGAAGACGCTCTTGAGCGGACTGTAATTCTTGTAACCAAGAAGTTGTTAACTGGGCAATGACTTCATGAGGTTGGAGAATGGTACCAGACTCAGGAACTGGGGTATCTTGAAATTGTCTGGAAAGTGCGTCTGCTTTAATATTTTTTGAACCAGGTATGTAAGACAAATTATAGTGAAACCGAGAGAAGAATAAGGACCAGCGTGCTTGCCTGGAATTTAGTCGTTTGGCTGTTTGGAGATACAGAAGGTTCTTATGATCAGTAAGTATAGTAAATGGCAAAGAAGTACCTTCCAGCCAATGTCTCCATTCATCCAATGCCATCTTGATGGCAAGCAACTCTTTATTCCCTACGTCATAGTTAAATTCGGAAGGAGTGAATTTTTTAGAGAAAAAAGCAACAGGATGAATCCTTCCAGTCTCTGGTATTCGTTGAGACAGAACCGCTCCAGCAGCAACAGAGGAAGCATCCACCTCCAGAATAAATTGAAACTCAGGATTTGGATGACGAAGGATAGGAGCTGAGGAAAAAGCTTCTTTGAGAGATTCAAAAGCTTCTATAGCCTCAGACGGCCATACTTTACAGTTTTGTCCTTTTCTTGTGAGAGAAGTAAGAGGAGAAGTAATAGTAGCAAAATTCTTGATGAACTTTCTGTAATAATTGGCGAAGCCTAGGAAACGTTGTAAAGCCTTCAAAGAATCAGGTCTAGGCCAATCCAAAATGGCAGAAAGTTTAGTAGGGTCCATTTCGAATCCAGATGCCGATATTACATAACCCAGAAAGGGTATGATTTTTTGATGGAAAGAACATTTCTCCAGTTTAGCAAACAGATGGAATTCTCTTAGACGTTGAAGTACTTTCTTGACGTGGTGCACATGATCTTGGTGGTTCTGAGAAAAAATTAAGATGTCGTCCAGGTATATGATAACAAAAATATTCAAAAAATCACGAAAGATCTCATTTACAAAATGCTGGAAAACCGCCGGAGCATTGCATAGCCCAAAGGGCATGACCAAATATTCATAATGCCCAAATCGAGTGTTAAAGGCAGTCTTCCACTCATCTCCTTTGCGTATACGGATCAAGTTGTATGCACCACGTAGGTCGAGTTTGGTGAAAATGGTGGCTCCCTGAAGATAAGTAAAAAGTTCAGGAATAAGGGGCAGAGGATAACTGTTCTTGATGGTAATCTGATTCAATCCACGATAATCAATACAGGGTCTTAATCCGCCATCCTTTTTTCCCACAAAAAAGAAACCAGCCCCTACAGGGGAAGAGGAGGGTCGAATAAATCCTCTAGCCAGATTGTCTTTTATATATTCTTCCAGAGCCATGTTTTCTGGTTTAGAAAGTGGATATGTTTTGCCTCGAGGATAGGCAGCCCCAGGAAGGAGGTCAATGGGACAATCAAAAGGGCGATGAGGAGGAAGACGTTCCGCTTCTTTTTTGGAGAAGACATCCACAAAGTCATGGTAATGCATAGGTAAGGATTCCGGAGTTTCAACTGTGAGAGCAATAGTGAGTGGTAACTTAGTAATCTCTTGAAGACATTTAGTCTGGCATGTAGATCCCCAGGAAGTGAGTTCACCGAAAGTCCAAGAAAAAATGGGATTGTGAATCTGGAGCCAGGGTAATCCCAAGATAATGGGAAATTGCGGAGTGGGAATGACATCGAAACAAATTGTCTCAGAATGAAGTATTCCTACGGTGAGGATTAAGGGTTGAGTAGAAAACTGAATGTATCCAGAACCCAAAGGATCTCCACTGACCGTAGAGACTGAAATGGAATACTCCTTCTTTAGTAAGGGTATAGAATGAGTAGAAACAAATGTAGAGTCAATGAACACACCTCCAGCACCAGAATCAATTAGGGCTTGGGTATAGATCTTCTTTTGTCCAATTAGAAGAGTTACTGGAACAAAGAGTTTCTTGTATAGGGAATGACCACTATTTTGGCTTAACTCAGTTCCCTGGACTAGAGTTAAGCCCTGGCTTTTACTGGCCTAGTAGGACAATCCCTTAATAAATGTCCTTTAAGGCCACAGTACAGACATAAGCCAAGAGTCCGTCTTCTTAAGCGTTCAGTCTCAGTTAATTTTATACTTCCTACTTCCATGGGTTCAGCCTGATCAGTAGTAGGAGAGGCTGGAGTGACTGGACTAGAAAAACGAGGAGCTAAACGAAAAGGAGTTCGAGTGGCAGTCCTCTGTGTTCTATCCTTTTCTTGTTGGCGTTCACGAAACCTGGCGTCGAGACAGATACAGAGATTTATTAAGGCTTCTAAGGACTCTGGAAGTTCACGATACACCAATTCATCCTTGAGACGCTCAGAAAGTCCTTTACGGAAAGCGGCTCTGAGTGCTCCCTGATTCCAAGTGGTTTCAGAGGCAAGGGTGCGGAACTCAATTGCATATTGAGAGACTGGTTGATTTCCTTGACGTAAATCCAGGAGAGTTGCTTCAGCAGCGGATGACCTTCCAGGTTTATCGAATACGTTTGAGAATGTAGATAGAAATGTATCAACATCCAACAGTATAGGATCATTCTTTTCTAGCAAAGGTGACACCCAAGCCAAGGCTTTTCCTTTCATTAAGGAAATAAGAAACGTGATTCTAGAAGAGGCAGTAGCAAAGAGAGTAGGGCTATTTCGGAAATGAAGACGGCATTGATTCAAAAAGCCTCTACATTCTTCAGGATTCCCATCATATTTATCCGGAAGAGGAATCCTGGGACTTAGTTGTACCTGAGACTGATTGTTAGGAATCGGAGGAGGTAATGCCTCAATCGGATTTGGATTGGGATTAGGATTGGGAGGTGCGGTAGCAACCAAATTTTGTAATAGAGCAGTAATTTGATCAAGTTTAGTGTCCAGAGACTGCAAGTGAGTGGCATGAGAACCCAAGAGCTGTCCCTGGTGAGCCACGGCCATAGATAATTCAGTGGGGTCCATTTTTATGGCCCGTTTGTAATGTCAGCCGCTCTGGAATCAATCCGGGATGTAACCCAACTGCTAGCGTGAATTGAAAGCACACGCTAGCACACTGAGAAATATCCAGGACGTGACCCACTCAGGAAGCAGATTAGAAGATAACAAAAATGAATATTGTTCCAGAATGCAGGAAAGCCACAAAGGATAAAACGTCCCTTTAAGTAGTACAAAGAACAAAAAGGAAATGCTCTTACTTTGAAGCTTCTGAAAAAGGTCCTCTTTAGCAGGCTTGTAAAACAAAGGAAAAGTTCTCTTTTGCAGCTTGTAAAAGTATAATGTCCCTTTAAGCAGGTTTATAACAAACAGAAAGGCAAAGTTCTCTTTTGCAGCTTGTAAAAGTAAATGTCCCTTTTAAGCAGGTGTATAACAAACAGAAAGGCAAAGTTCTCTTTTGCAGCTTGTAAAAGTATAATGTCCCTTTAAGCAGGTTTATAACAAACAGAAAGGCAAAGTTCTCTTTTGCAGCTTGTAAAAGTAAATGTCCCTTTTAAGCAGGTGTATAACAAACAGAAAGGCAAAGTTCTCTTTTGCAGCTTGTAAAAGTAAATGTCCCTTTTAAGCAGGTGTATAACAAACAGAAAGGCAAAGTTCTCTTTTGCAGCTTGTAAAAGTAAAATGTCCCTTTAAGCAGGTCTTGTTTAACAAAGAATAGGTTTAAAGGTAAAGGCCAAAGCAAGGTCAGGCAGGCAGAAGTCGGCATCCAAATATCAGCAAAAGGTATAGGCAAAAGACAGGGTCAGGCAAGCAGAAGTCGGCATCCAAGTGTCAGCAAAAGGGTAATAGCTACAGGCAAGGTCAGGCAGGCAGAAGTCAATGTCCAAATATCAGCAAGTAGGGATTAGGCAAGAGGCTTGGTCAGGCAGGCAGAAGTCGGTACACAGAAGAATAAAACTGATATGGTACTCACAATCCAGGGAAACAAACAAACGGGCCCAGATTCAGATCTCCCGCCGAGATTTAAAGGGCAGGAGCGTAACCGTCATCAGAGGGGTGTGAGAGAAAGCGTCATGTTGCTAAGCAACATGACGTCAGAGACACAGAGGAGTTCCGGGAGCCGCGGCGACACGGCGATGAACGGAAGCGCTCATGACATCTATAAGGCATGCACCAAACTATGTGAGACCATTTATTGTCTATGTATAAGGCATACACCAAACTGTGTCAGACCATTTATTGTCTATCTATAAGGCATACACCAAACTATGTGAGACCATTTATTGTCTATGTATAAGGCATACACCAAACTGTGTCAGACCATTTATTGTCTATGTATAAGACATACACCAAACTATGTGAGACCATTTATTGTCTATGTATAAGGCATACACCAAACTGTGTCAGACCATTTATTGTCTATGTATAAGACATACACCAAACTATGTGAGACCATTTATTGTCTATGTATAAGGCATACACCAAACTGTGTCAGACCATTTATTGTCTATCTATAAGGCATACACCAAACTATGTGAGACCATTTATTGTCTATGTATAAGACATACACCAAACTGTGTCAGACCATTTATTGTCTATCTATAAGGCATACACCAAACTATGTGAGACCATTTATTGTCTATGTATAGGACATACACCAAACTATGTGAGACCATTTATTGTCTATGTATAAGACATACACCAGAATGTGTCAGACCATTTATTGTCTATGTATAAGGCATACACCAAACTGTGTCAGACCATTTATTGTCTATGTATAAGGCATACACCAAACTATGTGAGACCATTTATTGTCTATGTATAAGACATACACCAAACTGTGTCAGACCATTTATTGTCTATCTATAAGGCATACACCAAACTATGTGAGACCATTTATTGTCTATGTATAAGACATACACCAAACTATGTGAGACCATTTATTGTCTATGTATAAGACATACACCAGAATGTGTCAGACCATTTATTGTCTATGTATAAGGCATACACCAAACTATGTGAGACCATTTATTGTCTATGTATAAGACATACACCAGAATGTGTCAGACCATTTATTGTCTATGTATAAGGCATACACCAAACTGTGTCAGACCATTTATTGTCTATGTATAAGGCATACACCAAACTATGTGAGACCATTTATTGTCTATGTATAAGACATACACCAGACTATGTGAGACCATTTATTGTCTATGTATAAGACATACACCAGAATGTGTCAGACCATTTATTGTCTATGTATAAGACATACACCAGAATGTGTCAGACCATTTATTGTCTATGTATAAGACATACACCAGAATGTGTCAGACCATTTATTGTCTATGAATAAGGCGTATACCAAACTGTGTCAGACCATTTATTGTCTATGTATAAGACATACATCAAACTATGTGAGACCATTTATTGTCTATGTATAAGACATACACCAGAATGTGTCAGACCATTTATTGTCTATGTATAAGACATACACCAAACTATGTGAGACCATTTATTGTCTATGTATAAGACATAGACCAGAATGTGTCAGACCATTTATTGTCTATGAATAAGGCGTATACCAAACTGTGTCACACAGTTTCTGCCTTATTTATACTTTCATGTTTTTAAAATCTGGTTTTAAATAAAAATGTGACAATACTCACTTTTCATCGTATGGTTTGGAACCTTGCATTCCTCTGCAGAATATAGTGTCACTATGTAAATATCAAAGTTATACAGTATAGTCATTTGTTTCATATTATTTGTCACAAAAATTAATTTTGATATTCTCAATATTTACTAATAGTTTAGTTTGGAATGCATTTGTAATTTAAAAATAAAGTGCTCACCCACTATTTGCTTAGGTTAACAACAGGAGAAAAAAATAAAGTTGAAGTAGGAGTTAGTGCTACTGCTACAAGCCAGCGGATTTATTTTTAAATAGGGACAACATTGATCACTATCAAAACTGAACCTTACATACTTATTGGCTGACAAAAGAATCAATCAACTGAGAAGAACGTTGATGGATCTTTATTAAATAGGTCAAATGTGAAACTTTACCCAGCTACAGAAAACACTGCCCCCCCTTTCTTTAGAGTCCTGTTTAAAAGGATGATAGAGTCAACAGCTTTTTTGTCTCATGCATAAATGTATTTGTTTTATTTCATTAAAAAGGGACGCTATAAATTTCATCCTCAGATAATTGCAACAAATAAAAAAATGGTTGTTTTTAAATTTTTCTGAATCCTAATACAAATGTCTATTATGCTAAGAAGTGCAAATATATATACTTTTATATGTATTTTGTGCCAGATTCCAAGTGGAGCATTATTTAGCGCTTCCGCTTGAGAGTCAACTGCACTAAAAGTAGCTTTTTGCACTCCTCAGGTTCCTCTGATATTATGAGTTGAAAATAAACTGTTTTTCAATGGAGAAAAAAAAATGGAAAAAAACCTAAGACCCAACTCGCACGCAAAACCTGATAGCATATTCTTATGTGCGCTAACTCAACATGAAAAGATGAAATGTTTCACATTCCAATGTTCTTTACATATATATATATATATATATATATATATACACACACATACATCGTTAGATATGTATATATGTCTATGCGGCATATTTATCAAGCTCGCTAGAAACACAAGTTATGAAGCAGCAATCTAAAGACCGCAGCTCGATAACCTGTCCGTCTGTTCTGAGGCTGCGGGCAGAAATCAACCCAATCGAATATGATCCGGTTGATTGACACCCCCTACTAGTGGACGATTGGCTGTGGATCTGCAGGGGGCAGCATTGCACCAGCAGTTCACAAGAACTGCTGGTGCAATGATAAATGCAGACAGCATACGCTGTTGGCATTTATCGATGTGCTGTGGACATGATACCCTACTTCGTATCTTGTCCGCTTGCACATTGATAAATATGCTCCTATATCTCTATGTTAAAGCTCTTTGCCTGCCTTGTTTTTCTAACACCTGAGAATTCATATCTTTGAGCCCTTATAACATTTTTGTGCAATATTTTTTTCGGATAATTTTTATCAGATAGTGTTATTAGAGTGTAACTATACTTTGTAATGTATTTTTGATGTTTTGTTTTTGTTTCGCAAAACAGTTAACCAGAGCTCTGAGGATGCGGTATTCATTCTAGCGTAAAACTTTACTTTCAACTTGTAATATGAGCGGAAAACCCAATGCATGTGAACACCCAGAATATACCCTTTATCGCTTGCACGTAACTGTTAGTGCGCCACTCGTAATCTGGCCCTTTATTGGTAGTGATTAATTGCCCAAGTTCTGTATATTCTGTATATTCTGTATTTCAGATAAACTAACATTCATAGCACATGCTTGAAGGAGATATTCTAACACAGTCAATCTTAACATTAAGATTGCAGCGGTTACTACAATATATGTGATGTCCATATGGTAAATATACAACAAGGCTATGGTCAAACAATATTAAGGATGTAGTACAAATATTGGAATAGGGAGAAAGCACAGACCATATGGTTTTGATGGGCTGTCAGACTGTATCTTTTTCTAACTGTAACACCTCTCATATATTGTAAAACTATCACACATCATCTTCACACTGTAGAATAAGGCCACAACCATAAAGATAAATCCAATATATTATTTTTTTATAATTTAATTTATAAACATGGGGATATATCACAAATTTGTTTTGTACTACAACTAGCTAATTTCTTTCAAGAAAACAATAAAAGCTAACTGATTGTAATGTTTATTAGATGATGGTATGTGAAAACAAATAAAACACTTTAAAATACTTTTAAAATAATATTTCAAGGACTTAAAGGGAAAGTCAAGTCAAAATTAAACTTTAATGATTCAGATAGGGCATGTAATTTTTTGTTCTCTTAGGCCTAGATTTAGAGTTGGGCGGTAGCCGTCAAAACCAGCGTTAGAGGTATTTGGAGTCAGTCATTAAAGGGTCTAACGCTCACTTTTCAGCCCCGACTTTTCCATACCGCAGATCCCCTTACGTCAATTGCGTATCCTATCTTTTCAATGGGATCTTTCTAACGCCGGTATTTAGAGTCGTGGCTGAAGTGAGCGTTAGAAATCTAACGACAAAACTCCAGCCGCAGAAAAAAGTCAGTAGTTAAGAGCTTTCTGAGCTAACGCCGGTTTATAAAGCTCTTAACTACTGTGCTCTAAAGTACACTAACACCCATAAACTACCTATGTACCCCTAAACCGAGGTCCCCCCACATCGCCGCCACTCGATTAATTTTTTTTAACCCCTAATCTGCTGACCGCCACCTATGTTATACTTATGTACCCCTAATCTGCTGCCCCTAACACCGCCGACCCCTATATTATATTTATTAACCCCTAACCTGCCCCCCACAACGTCGCCGCCAGCTACCTACAATAATTAACCCCTAATCTGCCGCTCCGTAAACCGCCGCTACCTACATTATCCCTATGATCGGAACAGCCAATATAATGCAAGCTCAATCTGATTGGCTAATCGGATCAGCCATTCGGATTGAACTTGATTCTGATTGGCTGATTCCATCAGCCAATCAGAATTTTCCTACCTTAATTCCGATTGGCTGATAGAATCCTATCAGCCAATCGGAATTCGAGGGACGCCATCTTGGATGACGTCCCTTAAAGGAACCGTCATTCTTCAGTTGGACGTCGTCGGAAGAAGATTGATATGCGCTGGAGGTCTTCACGATGGAGCCGTTCCTCATCGGATGAAGATAGAAGATGCCGCTTGGATCAAGATGGTTGCCGGTCTGGATCGCCTCTTCTTCCCGGATAGGATGAAGACTTTGGAGCCTCTTCTGGACCTCTTCAGCCGCAGGATTATGGATCGCCAGCCCCCGCTTGGGTTGGATGAAGATTTTGGAGCCAGGACCGATCGGTGATACCCGGTGAGGTGAAGATAAGGTAGGAAGATCTTCAGGGGCTTAGTGTTAGGTTTATTTAAGGGGGGTTTGGGTTAGATTAGGGGTATGTGGGTGGTGGGTTGTAATGTGGGGGGGGTATTGTATGTGGTTTTTTTACAGGCAAAAGAGCTGAATTCTTTGGGGCATGCCCCGCAAAGGGCCCTTTTCAGGGCTGGTAAGGTAAAAGAGCTTTGAACTTTTTTAATTTAGAATAGGGTAGGGCATTTTTTTATTTTGGGGGGCTTTGTTATTTTATTAGGGGGCTTAGAGTAGGTGTAATTAGTTTAAAATTGTTGTAATATTTTTCTAATGTTTGTAAATATTTTATTATTTTTTGTAACTTAGTTCTTTTTTATTTTTTGTACTTTAGTTAGTTTATTTAATTGTAGTTATTTGTAGGTATTGTATTTAATTAATGTATTGATAGTGTAGTGTTAGGTTTAATTGTAGATAATTGTAGGTAGTTTATTTAATTTATTTATTGATAGTGTAGTGTTAGGTTTAATTGTAACTTAGGTTAGGATTTATTTTACAGGTAATTTTGTAATTATTTTAACTATTTTAGCTATTAAATAGTTCTTAACTATTTAATAGCTATTGTACCTGGTTTAAATAAATACAAAGTTACCTGTAAAATAAATATAAATCCTAAAATAGCTATAATATAATTATAATTTATATTGTAGCTATATTAGGGTTTATTTTACAGGTAAGTATTTAGCTTTAAATAGGAATCATTTATTTAATAAGAGTTAATTTATTTCGATAGATTTAAATTATATTTAATTTAGGGGGGTGTTAGGGTTAAAGTTAGACTTAGCTTTAGGGGTTAATAAATTTATTAGATTAGCGGTGAGCTCCTGTCAGCAGATTAGGGGTTAATACTTGAAGTTAGGTGTCGGCAATGTTAAGGAGGGCAGATTAGTGGTTAATACTATTTATTATAGGGTTATTGAGGCGGGAGTGAGGCGGATTAGGGGTTAATACATTTATTATAGTAGCGCTCAGGTCCGGTCGGCAGATTAGGGGTTAATAAGTGTAGTTAGGTGGAGGCGACGTTGGGGGCGGCAGATTAGGGGTTAATAAATATAATATAGGGGTCGGCGATGTTAGGGCAGCAGATTAGGGGTACATAGGGATAATGTAGGTGGCGGGGGTGTACGGAGTGGCAGATTAGGGGTTACAAATAATATGCAGGGGTCAGCGATAGCGGGGGCGGCAGATTAGGGGTTAATAAATGTAAGGTTAGGGGTGTTTAGACTCGGGGTACATGTTAGAGTGTTAGGTGCAGACGTAGGAAGTGTTTCCACATAGAAAACAATGGGGCTGCGTTAGGAGCTGAACGCGGCTTTTTTGTAGGTGTTAGGTTTTTTTTTCAGCTCAAACTGCCCCATTGTTTTCTATGGGGGAATCATGCACGAGCACGTTTTTGAAGCTGGCCGCGTCCGTAAGCACCGCTGGTATCGAGAGTTGAAGTTGCGGTTATTATGATATACGCTCCTTTTTTGGAGTCTAACGCAGCCATTCTGTGAACTCTAAATACCAGCGGTATTTAAAAGATGCGGCCAGAAAAAAGCCAGCGTAGCTAATGCACCCCTTTGGCTGCAGATAATCTAGGCGTAAGTATTTTTATTGCATACATAACTAAAAAGAATAAATAAAAAGGGCTCCAATGCATGTATATATATATATATATATATATATATATATATATATATATATACATACAGTGGGGAAAAAAAGTATTTAGTCAGCTACCAATTGTGCAAGTTCTCCCACTTAAGAAGATGAGAGAGGCCTGTAATTTTCATCATAGGTATACCTCAACTATGAGAGACAAAATGTGGAAACAAATCCAGACAATCACATTGTCTGATTTGGAAAGAATTTATTTGCAAATTATAGTGGAAAATAAGTATTTGGTCACCTACAAACAAGCAAGATGCCTGGCTCTCACAGACCTGTATCTTCTTCTTTAAGAGGCTCCTCTGTCCTCCACTCATTACCTGTATTAATGGCACCTGTTTGAACTTGTTATCAGTATAAAAGACACCTGTTCACAACCTCAAACAGTCACACTCCAAACTCCACTATGGTGAAGACCAAAGAGCTATCGAAGGACACCAGAAACAAAATTGTAGACCTGCACCAGGCTGGGAAGACTGAATCTGCAATATGCAAGCAGCTTGGTGTGACGAAATCAACTGTGGGAGCAATAATTAGAAAATGGAAGGCATACAAGACCACTGATAATCTCCCTTGATCTGGGGCTCCACGCAAGATCGATCACATTGTGGAGTCAAAATGATCACAAGAACAGTGAGCAAACATCTCAGAACCACACGGGGGGACCTAGTGAATGACCTGCAGAGAGCTGGGACCAACGTAACAAAGGCTACCATCAGTAACACACTACGCCGCCAGGGACTCAGATCCTGCAGTGCCAGACATGTCCCCCTGCTTAAGCCAGTACATGTCCGGGCTCGTCTGAAGTATGCTAGAGAGCATTTGGATGATCCAGAAGCGGATTGGGAGAATGTCATATGGTCAGATGAAACCAAAGTAGAACTGTTTGGTAGAAACACAACTTGTCCAGTTTGGAGGAGAGAGAACACCATACCTACTGTGAAGCATGGGGGTGGCAACATCATGCTTTGGGGCTATTTCTCTGCAAAGGGAACAGGACGACTGATGCGTGTACATGAAAGAATGAATGGGGCCATGTATCGTGAGATTTTGAGTGCAAACCTCCTTCCATCAGCAAGGACATTGAAGATGAAACATGGCTGGGTCTTTCAGCTTGACAATGATCCCAAACACACTACCCGGGCAACGAAGGAGTGGCTTCGTAAGAAGTATTTCAAGGTCCTGGAGTGGCCTAGATAGTCTCCAGATCTCAACCCCATAGAAAACCTTTGGAGGGAGTTGAAAGTCTGTGTTGCCCAACAACAGCCCCAAAACATCACTGCTGTAGAAGAGATCTGCATGCAGGAATGGGCCAACATACCAGCAACAGTGTGTGACAACCTTGTGAAGACTTACAGAAAATGTTTGACCTCTGTCATTGCCAACAAAGGATATATAACAAAGTATTGAGATGAACTTTTGAGATTGACCAAAAACTTATTTTCCACCATAATTTGCAAATAAATTCTTTCCAAATCAGACAATGTGATTGTCTGGATTTGTTTCCACATTTTGTCTCTCATAGTTGAGGTATAACTATGATGAAAATTACAGGCCTCTCTCATCTTCTTAAGTGGGAGAACTTGCACAATTGGTGGCTGACTAACTACTTTTTCCCCCACTGTGTATGTATATATATATATATATATATATATATATATATATATATATATATACGTACATATGTATTTATATGTTTATATACTTCTGTAAACATATACACATTTAACTACATATGTGTGTATATATATATATATATATATATATACACACATACATCTCTACACATGTATATGTTTTTTTTCTAACACAAGATCTCATATCTTTGAGCCCCCTTATAACTTTTGCATGTAATATTTTTTTTTATATAAATTTTATTCAATAGTGTTATTATGAGTGTAACTGTACTTTCTAATGTATTTTTAATGTGTTTTGCGAAACAGCTCGACGTTCGCCAACACCCTTGATAAACCCCTTATCGTTCGTGTGTAAATGATTGTGCTCCACTCATAGGGGCCTATGTATCAAGCCGTCAACTGTGCTGCATTCGCAGGCACTAATGCGCTCACCTAACATCGCTGCCATGGACCTGAATACGTTCTCCATATTTAACTAAAAAGCTGTCAAAAAGCTGCGCACCAAGTACGGGGCGATGAGCAGCGGACTGATGATAACTAACAGTCATCAATCTCACTGCTCTTCGGCTTTTTCACAGTTTTATTTGTATATTGTCACTAAACACTCACACTATACTAAACTGTTTAACCCCTATCCCGCCACCCCACCGCAACTAAATAAACTTATTAACTCCTAAACCGTCGCTCCCGGACCCCGCCACAACTAAATAAAGTTATTAACCCCTAAAGCGCCGCTCCTGGAGCCCACCGCCACCTACATTATACTTATTAACCCCTAATCTGCCACCCCCTATACCGCTGCCACCTACATAAAGTTATTAACCCCTATCCTGACGCTCCCGGAGCCCACTGCAACTAAATAAATGTATTAACCCCTAAACCGCCAGCCCCCAACATCGCCATAAACTAAATTAACCTATTAATCCCTAAACCTAACAACCCGTTAACTTTATATTAAAAACTAACTCATTCCGATCTTATAATAAATTTAAACGTATCTTTAGATTTAAATTTAACTATATTAAACTAATAATTAACCTATTCTATTATAATAAAATTACATTAAACTATATTAAACTATTAATTAACCTACCCTAACTATTATAATAAAATTACATTAAACTATATTAAACTATTAATTAACCTACCCTAACTATTATAATAAAATGACATTAAACTATATTAAATTAATAATTAACCTACCCTAACTGTTATAATAACATTACATTAAACTATATTACATTAATAATTAACCTACCCTAACTGTTATAATAACATTACATTAAACTATAATACATTAATAATTCATCTAACCTAACTTTTATACTAAAATTACATAAAATTACAAATTAAAATAACTATATTATATATTTAAACAACAAAACACATAGGTATCGGGTAGGATGCTCAAGTCAGGCTCTCACCACGGCGTTCTTCTGTGCTGCCACATGTCCAGCTTGATGTCCAATACGGGTGCAAGTAGAGAATACGTCCCTGTCCAAACGTTTGCACACAGAAGGAAACAAAGAACTCCTCGGCACTCCAAAGGTCAGGGTAAGTTAAAAGTTCCTTTATTTGTTAGCGCAGTTTAAAAACATAAACCACATACAGCAGCCCAATAAAATCATACATAAAAAAGGAAAACAAGGGGAACATCACCCTCATGTGACATCATACGCGTTTCATGCCTCTGGGCACTTGTTCACTAATTACACCTAAACTAAGGGCCCTATGAAAATAAAAAAGCCCCCCCAAAATAAAAAAAAACCCTAGCCTACAATAAACTGCAAAAAGCCCTTAAAAGGGCCTTTTGCATGGCATTGCTCCAAAGTAATCAGCTCTTTTACCTGTAAAAAAATACAAACATCCCCAATAGTAAAACCCACCACCCACACAACCAACCCCCCAAATAAAAAGCTATCTAAAAAAACCTAAGCTCCCCATTGCCCTGAAAGGAGCATTTGGATGGCATTGCCCTTAAAAGGGCATTTAGCTCTTTTGCAGGCCCAAGTCCTAATCTAAAACTAAAACCCACCCAATAAACCCTTAAAAAAAAAGCTAACACTAACCCCAGAAGATTTACTTATAGTTTTGAAGATCCGACATCCATCCTCCAATAAGCCGGGAGAAGTCCTCCAAGAAGCCGGCCGAAGTCTTCATCCAAGCCCGCAGAAGTCTTCACCCAGACGGCATCTTCTATCTTCATCCACGGAGCAGGTCCATCTTCAAGACATCCAGCGTGGAGCATCCTCTTCCAACTAAGTCTTCTTACTAAATGACGGTTCCTTTAAGTGACGTCATCCATGATGGCGTCCCTTCAATTCCGATTGGCTGATAGAATTCTATCAGCCAATCGGAATTAAGGTTGAAAAAATCCTATTGGCTGTTGCAATCAGCCAATAGGATTGAGCTCGCATTCTATTGGCTGATTGGAATAGCCAATAGGATGAAAGCTCCATCCTATTGGCTGATTGCAACAGCCAATAGGATTTTTTCAACCTTAATTCTGATTGGCTGATAGAATTATATCAGCCAATCGGAATCTAAGGGATGCCATCTTGGATGACGTCATTTAAAGGAACCTTCATTCGATGGTAGTCGACGGAAGGAAGAGGATGCACCACATCGGATGTCTTGAAGATGTAGCCACTCTGCGCTGGATGGATGAAGATAGAAGATGCTGTCTGGATGAAGACTTCTGCGGGCTTGGATGAAGACTTCGGCCGCTTCGTTGAGGACATCTCCCGGCTTCTTGGAGGATGGATGTCGGATCTTCAAAACTGTAAATAAATCTTCTGGGGTTAGTGTTAGGTTTTTTTTAAGGGTTTATTGGGTGGGTTTTAGTTTTAGATTAGGACTTGGGCCTGCAAAAGAGCTAAATGCCCTTTTAGGGGAATGCCCATCCAAATGCCCTTTTCAGGGCAATGGGGAGCTTATTTTTTTTTAGATAGCTTTTTATTTGGAGGGTTGTGTGGGTGGTCGGTTTTACTGTTGGGGATGTCTGTATTTTTTTTTACAGGTAAAAGAGCTGATTAGAAAAGAAAAAACAAATTGATTTGTAACTGTCCACAGTATCACAGAGGACCAATTTGTTGCTAACACTTGAGAGAGGAGTGTAAATCTGTACAATCTGTTTGCTTGTGCTAATTAATAAGTAGTGGTACAAACACTCCAATTTCAATATGTATGCATATACACTCTTAGTTTGACTAGTGGTGATTACTACAATATTAAGTTCTCATCAACTGGATTATCAAGAGGCGTCTAGAGATATATATATATATTCCAGCATTGCTATTGTATATGCTTTCACTTCAGGATAAGTATTGGCAAATCACAGTTGCAAATTCAAATTCAGGAGCTACACAGCTCTACTCACGTCCCTTTATAATCGATTGTCCTTCTTCCAGGTGATGTTGTTATGCACAGCATTCAGTCTTAAGGGGTTCTTCCTATCCCTCCGTGTTCCTTTATCCTTCTCGGTTATCCACCAAACATCACACACTAGTGACCGGTCTGCAAACTCCTCAGCTTGTAATTGCGGGCACATAAAGAACGTGCTCACACTCTGTGGCCAAAGTCTTTGCAATATAGAGAAAAGAAAGTAGAGCACCGGGCGTTCTCGGAGAATAAAGTTAATGCTTTATTAAATAATTGTATACAAACAAGGGACCTTAGTCCCCGGGGTAAAAATCTGACTAGTGAAGGTTAGAGATCGGCTAACATGTTTCGGCTCCCACGCCGTAATGTTAGCCGATCTCTAACCTTCACTAGTCAGATTTTTACCCCGGGGACTAAGGTCCCTTGTTTGTATACAATTATTTAATAAAGCATTAACTTTATTCTCCGAGAACGCCCGGTGCTCTACTTTCTTTTCTCTATATTGAAAAGAGCTGATTACTTTGGAGCAATGCCATGCAAAAGGCCCTTTTAAGGGCTATTTGTAGTTTATTATAGGCTAGGTTTTTTTATTTTTTGGGTGGCTTCTTTATTTTCATAGGGCCCTTAGATTAGGTGTAATTAGTTTAAAGCTTTGATAATTTCTTTTAGGGTTAGGTGTTTAAATATATAATATAGTTATTTTAATTTGTAATTTTATGTAATTTTAGTATAAAAGTTATGTTGGTTTAATTATTAATTTAATATAGTTTAATGTAATTTTATTATAACAATTAGGGTAGGTTAATTAATAGTTTAATATAGTTTAATGTAATTTTATTATAATAGTTAGAGTAGGTTAATTATTAGTTTAATATATTTTAATTTAAATCTAAAGATAAGTTTAAATTTATGATAAGATATGAATGAGTTAATATTTAATATAAAGTTAGCGGGTTGTTAGGTTTAGGGATTAATAGGTTAATTTAGTTTATGGCGATGTGGGGGGCTGGCGGTATAGGGATTAATACATTTATTAAGGTGTTAATAAGTATAATGTAGGTGACGGTGGCGGCAGATTAGGGGTTAATAACATAATGTAAGTGGCGGCGTTGTAGGGGGCGGCAGATTAGGGGTGTTTAGACTTGGGGTACATGTTAGGGTGTTAGGTGTAAACATTACTTTTATTCTCCCATAGGAATCAATGGGATATCGGCAGCAGCGAACATAAACTTTCCCTGCTTTCAGACTCCCATTGATTCCTATAGCATCCGCGGCCTCCCGGGCGGCGGATTGAAAACCAGGTACGCTGAGCCGGAATAGTGGTAATTATTTGATAAGTAGCAAAAGTAGTCAGATAGTGCCGAATTTGCATTCAAAACATCTGTAGTGGCGTAAGCATCAATCTGTGTCGGACTGAGACAGTCACAAAATTCTACTTTTGCCTGTCTGTAGCCTTTGATAAATAAGACGAATCAGGCTTGCCACAATTACGCTGCAGAATTCCAGCGTATTTGCGGTTGACGGCTTGATAAATAGGCCCCATAGTCTGGCCCTAAATTTGGAATAATGAAAAAATAATTATACTATAATTATATTACAGTAAAAATGGTCCTATAAATACTATGACACATTAAATGCCTTGACCCAGATTACAATTGAAATGCCAATAATAGCGTGGGACACAAGATCAATATCATTAAAACAAAGTCCATGCTTAAACAGATTTACCAGACAAGGTTTAGCATGTCCGACATCCCTTTAGATCACCCTACACTCAAAGGTGTGTCTATATATATATATTTATATATATATATATATATATATATATATATATATGTTAATATTTGTATTTGTGTATATATATAAATGTTAATTTATGTATATATATATATATATATATATATATATATATATATATATATATATATACACGTGTACTTTTGTGTGTACATATTTAGGTGCACACACACATATACATATATATACACATATACACATATATATATATATATATATATATATATAAAGACACACACCAATACACACGTTAATTGGCAAAGGCTTCAGTTTGAGCCGAAGCATTATGGAAATGGAATAATGGACTGAGCTTCATTTGATTATTATTAAATGCTTTAAGTGTGCCTGCTTTATGAGAATTACTTCTGGGATTACAGCCGAGTCCTGATATTCTCATGTTTATATCAGAATACTATATAGCAGAGCACCCGGGTGTTTTAGTATGGTTTTTGAGTGCTGATAATATGGACAATTTGTGTGTGTGTATATACAGGGAGTGCAGAATTATTGTATTGTATTTTTGAGGATTAATTTTATTATTGAATAACAACCATGTTCTCAATGAACCCAAAAAACTCATTAATATCAAAGCTGAATAGTTTTGGAAGTAGTTTTTAGTTTGTTTTTAGTTATAGCTATTTTAGGGGGATATCTGTGTGTGCAGGTGACTATTACTGTGCATAATTATTAGGCAACTTAACAAAAAACAAATATATACCCATTTCAATTATTTATTTTTACCAGTGAAACCAATATAACATCTCAACATTCACAAATATACATTTCTGACATTCAAAAACAAAACAAAAACAAATCAGTGACCAATATAGCCACCTTTCTTTGCAAGGACACTCAGAAGCCTGCCATCCATGGATTCTGTCAGTGTTTTGATCTGTTCACCATCAACATTGCGTGCAACAGCAACCACAGCCTCCCAGACAATGTTCAGAGAGGTGTACTGTTTTCCCTCCTTGTAAATATCACATTTGATGATGGACCACAGGTTCTCAATGGGGTTCAGATCAGGTGAACAAGGAGGCCATGTCATTAGATTTTCTTCTTTTATACCCTTTCTTGCCAGCCACGCTGTGGAGTACTTGGACGCGTGTGATGGAGCATTGTCCTGCATGAAAATCATGTTTTTATTGAAGGATGCAGACTTCTTCCTGTACCACTGCTTGAAGAAGGTGTCTTCCAGAAACTGGCAGTAGGACTGGGAGTTGAGCTTGACTCCATCCTCAACCCGAAAAGGCCCCACAAGCTCATCTTTGATGATACCAGCCCAAACCAGTACTCCACCTCCACCTTGCTGGCGTCTGAGTCAGACTGGAGCTCTCTGCCCTTTACCAATCCAGCCACAGGCCTATCCATCTGGCCCATCAAGACTCACTCTCATTTCATCAGTCCATAAAACCTTAGAAAAAGAGATATTTCTTGGCCCAGTCTTGACGTTTCAGCTTGTGTGTCTTGTTCAGTGGTGGTCGTCTTTCAGCCTTTCTTACCTTGGCCATGTCTCTGAGTATTGCACACCTTGTGCTTTTGGGCACTCCAGTGATGTTGCAGCTCTGAAATATGGCCAAACTGGTGGCAAGTGGCATCTTGGCAGCTGCACGCTTGACTTTTCTCAGTTCATGGGCAGTTATTTTGCGCCTTGGTTTTTCCACACGCTTCTTGCGACCCTGTTGACTATTTTGAATGAAACGCTTTATTGTTCGATGATCACGCTTCAGAAGCTTTGCAATTTTAAGAGTGCTGCATCCCTCTGCAAGATATCTCACTATTTTTGACTTTTCTAAGCCTGTCAAGTCCTTCTTTTGATCCATTTTGCCAAAGGAAAGGAAGTTGCCTAATAATTATGCACACCTGATATAGGGTGTTGATGTCATTAGACCACACCCCTTCTCATTACAGAGATGCACATCACCTAATATGCTTAATTGGTAGTAGGCTTTTGAGCCTATACAGCTTGGAGTAAGACAACATGCATAAAGAGGATGATGTGGTCAAAATACTCATTTGCCTAATAATTCTGCACTCCCTGTATATATATATATATATATATATATATTCCTAAATATTGTATGTGTGTATATACATGTCAATTTATGTATGTATATATATATATATATATATATATATATATATATACATACATAAATTGACACATATGTACACACACATACAATATTTAGAAATATATATATATATATATATATATATATATATATACATATATATATATATATATATATATATATATATATATATATATATATCTCACGTGCGGTGAGGTTAGTGGCTGGGGAGGCACTGGCTTGTATCTTGCCAGATACACACACATATGAACTCGATAGAGGTAGCTTAAAGGGACAATAAACCAAAACATTTTCTTTCATGATTCAGACAGAGAATACAATTTTAAACAACATTCCAATTTACTTCTATTATCTAATTTGCTTCATTCTTTAGCTATCCTTTGTTAATGAAATAGCAATGTACATGGGTGAGCCAATCACGAGGCAAATATGTGCAGCCACAAATCATCAAGAAGCTACAGGAAAGAATATCAAGAGAATGAAGCAAATTAGATAATAGAAGTAAATTAGAAAGTTGTTTAAAATGGCATTCTCTATCTGAATCATGAAAGAAAAAAATTTGGTATAATGCCCCTTTAAAGGGACAGTATACTCCAAAAATGTTATTGTTTAAAAAGATAGATAATTCCTTTATTACCCATTCCCCAGTTTTGCACAACCTTCATTTTTATATTAATACACTTTTAACCTCTGTGATTACCTTGTATCTAAGCCTCTTTTGACAGCCCCCTGACCACATGGCTATTTATTTATTATCTATTGACATACATTTTAGACATTTAGTGTAGTGTCATGCACAACTCCATGGGAGGGAGCACAATGTTATCTATATGGCCCACATGAACTAGCTGTGTCCTGTTGTGAAAAGCTAATAAAATCATGTGATAAGAGGCCATCTGTAGTGGCTTAGAAATAGGCAGAAATTTAGAGGTTTCAATGTTATAAAGTATATTAATATATCAATGTTGCTTGTGCAAAGCTGGGGAATGAGTAGTAAACACGTAATCTATCTTTTTAAACAATAACATTTTGGTGCTGACCATTCCTTTAAATTCACGATTCAATAGGCAGGTTGCACAATGTCAATTAGTTAGGCATACTTTGCAACACATGCATACAGGCAGGTTTTGTATTTGAGTCTTGTTATATAGGTGAATGCTGTTTTAATTAAATTTCACTTAAAGGGACAGTCAAGTCCAAAAAAACCTTTCATGATTTAAATAGGGCATGCAATTGTAAACAACTTCCCATTTTACTTTTATCACCAATTTTGCTTTGTTCCCTTGGTATTCTTAGTTGAAAGCTAAACCTAGGAGGTTCATATGCTAATTTCTTAGACCTTGAAGACTGCCTCTAATCTGAATGCATTTTGACCACTAGAGGACATTAGTTCATGTGTTTCATATAGATAACATTGAGCTCATGCACGTAAAGTGACGTAGGCTAAAATACAAGTCTGTCAAAAGAACTGAAATAAGGGGGCAGTCAGCAGAAGCTTAGATACAAGGTAATTGTGTATTATTATAACTGTGTTAGTTATGCAAAACTGGGGAATGAGGAATAAAGCTAATATCTTTCTTTATAAACAACAACAATTCTGGTGTTGACTGTCCCTTTAAAATAAAAATACAGTGAAATAAAGTTTTTTATGTTGTTTGGCAAAATTAATTAATTAACGGCCAGATTACGATTTTTCCTACCTTAATTCCGATTGGCTGATAGAATCCTATCAGCCAATCGGAATTCAAGGGAAGCCATCTTGGATGACGTCATTTAAAGGAACCGTCATTCGTCGTGTAGTCATCGGTTTGGATGGATGCTCCACGTCAGCTGGCTTCAAGATGGACCCGCTCCGCTCCGGATGAAGATAGAAGATGCCGCCTGGATGAAGACTTCTGCATGTCTGAAGGTCCTCTTCTGCCCGGATCGAATGGAGACTTCTGCCCCTGTGGAGGACCACTTGTGCCCAGCTGGGTGAAGATGTCTCACGGTAGGGTGATCTTCAAGGGGGTAGTGTTAGGTTTTATTAAGGGGGGATTGGGTGGGTTTTAGAGTAGGGTTGGGTGTGTGGGTGGTGGTTTTTTTTTTTGGAGCCTAACGCAGCCATTCTGTGAACTCTAAATACCAGCGGTATTTAAAAGATGCGGCCAGAAAAAAGCCAGCGTAGCTGATGCACCCCTTTGGCCGCAGATAATCTAGGCGTAAGTATTTTTATTACATACATAACTAAAAAGAATAAATAAAAAGGGCTCCAATGCATGTATATATATATACAGTGGGGAAAAAAAGTATTTAGTCAGCTACCAATTGTGCAAGTTCTCCCACTTAAGAAGATGAGAGAGGCCTGTAATTTTCATCATAGGTATACCTCAACTATGAGAGACAAAATGTGGAAACAAATCCAGACAATCACATTGTCTGATTTGGAAAGAATTTATTTGCAAATTATAGTGGAAAATAATTATTTGGTCACCTACAAACAAGCAAGATGTCTGGCTCTCACAGACCTGTATCTTCTTCTTTAAGAGGCTCCTCTGTCCTCCACTCATTACCTGTATTAATGGCACCTGTTTGAACTTGTTATCAGTATAAAAGACACCTGTCCACAACCTCAAACAGTCACACTCCAAACTCCACTATGGTGAAGACCAAAGAGCTATCGAAGGACACCAGAAACAAAATTGTAGACCTGCACCAGGCTGGGAAGACTGAATCTGCAATAGGCAAGCAGCTTGGTGTGAAGAAATCAACTGTGGGAGCAATAATTAGAAAATGGAAGGCATACAAGACCACTGATAATCTCCCTTGATCTGGGGCTCCACGCAAGATCGATCACATTGTGGGGTCAAAATGATCACAAGAACAGTGAGCAAACATCTCAGAACCACACGGGGGGACCTAGTGAATGACCTGCAGAGAGCTGGGACCAACGTAATAAAGGCTACCATCAGTAACACACTACGCCGCCAGGGACTCAGATCCTGCAGTGCCAGACGTGTCCCCCTGCTTAAGCCAGTACATGTCCGGGCTCGTCTGAAGTATGCTAGAGAGCATTTGGATGATCCAGAAGCGGATTGGGAGAATGTCATATGGTCAGATGAAACCAAAGTAGAACTGTTTGGTAGAAACACAACTTGTCCAGTTTGGAGGAGAGAGAACACCATACCTACTGTGAAGCATGGGGGTGGCAACATCATGTTTTGGGGCTATTTCTCTGCAAAGGGAACAGGATGACTGATGCGTGTACATGAAAGAATGAATGGGGCCATGTATCGTGAGATTTTGAGTGCAAACCTCCTTCCATCAGCAAGGGCATTGAAGATGAAACATGGCTGGGTCTTTCAGCTTGACAATGATCCCAAACACACTACCCGGGCAACGAAGGAGTGGCTTCGTAAGAAGTATTTCAAGGTCCTGGAGTGGCCTAGACAGTCTCCAGATCTCAACCCCATAGAAAACCTTTGGAGGGAGTTGAAAGTCTGTGTTGCCCAACAACAGCCCCAAAACATCACTGCTGTAGAAGAGATCTGCATGCAGGAATGGGACAACATACCAGCAACAGTGTGTGACAACCTTGTGAAGACTTACAGAAAATGTTTGACCTCTGTCATTGCCAACAAAGGATATATAACAAAGTATTGAGATGAACTTTTGAGATTGACCAAAAACTTATTTTCCACCATAATTTGCAAATAAATTCTTTCCAAATCAGACAATGTGATTGTCTGGATTTGTTTCCACATTTTGTCTCTCATAGTTGAGGTATACCTATGATGAAAATTACAGGCCTCTCTCATCTTCTTAAGTGGGAGAACTTGCACAATTGGTGGCTGACTAAATACTTTTTTCCCCCACTGTGTATATATATATATATATATATATATATATATATATATATACGTACATATGTATTTATGTTTATATACTTCTGTAAATATATACACATTTAAATACATATGTGTGTATATATATATATATATATATATATATATATATACACACATACATCTCTACACATGTATATGTTTTTTTTCTAACACAAGATCTCATATCTTTGAGCCCCCTTATAACTTTTGCATGTAATATTTTTTTTTATATAAATTTTATTCAATAGTGTTATTATGAGTGTAACTGTACTTTCTAATGTATTTTTAATGTGTTTTGCGAAACAGCTCGACGTTTGCCAACACCCTTGATAAACCTCTTATCGTTTGTGTGCAAATGATTGTGCTCCACTCATAGGGGCCTATGTATCAAGCCGTCAACTGTGCTGCATTCGCAGGCACTAATACGCTCACCTAACATCGCTGCCATGGACCTGAATACGTTCTCCATATTTAACTAAAAAGCTGTCAAAAAGCTGCGCACCAAGTATGGGGCGATGAGCAGCAGACTGATGATAACTAACAGTCATCAATCTCACTGCTCTTCGGCTTTTTCACAGTTTTATTTGTATACTGTCACTAAACACTCACACTATACTAAACTGTTTAACCCCTATCCCGCCACCCCACCGCAACTAAATAAACGTATTAACTCCTAAACCGTCGCTCCCGGACCCCGCCACAACTAAATAAAGTTATTAACCCCCAAAGCGCCGCTCCTGGAGCCCACCGCCACCTACATTATACTTATTAACCCCTAATCTGCCACCCCCTATACCGCTGCCACCTACATAAAGTTATTAACCCCTATCCGGACGCTCCCGGAGCCCACTGCAACTAAATAAATGTATTAACCCCTAAATCGCCAGCCCCCCACATCGCCATAAACTAAATTAACCTATTAATCCCTAAACCTAACAACCCGTTAACTTTATATTAAAAACTAACTCATTCCGATCTTATAATAAATTTAAACGTATCTTTAGATTTAAATTTAACTATATTAAACTAATAATTAACCTATTCTATTAAAATAAAATTACATTAAACTATATTAAACTATTAATTAACCTACCCTAACTATTATAATAAAATTACATTAAACTATATTAAACTATTAATTAACCTACCCTAACTATTATAATAAAATGACATTAAACTATATTAAATTAATAATTAACCTACCCTAACTGTTATAATAACATTACATTAAACTATATTACATTAATAATTAACCTACCCTAACTGTTATAATAACATTACATTAAACTATAATACATTAATAATTCATCTAACCTAACTTTTATACTAAAATTACATAAAATTACAAATTAAAATAACTATATTATATATTTAAACAACAAAACACATAGGTATCGGGTAGGATGCTCAAGTCAGGCTCTCACCACGGCGTTCTTCTGTGCTGCCACATGTCCAGCTTGATGTCCAATACGGGTGCAAGTAGAGAATACGTCCCTGTCCAAACGTTTGCACACAGAAGGAAACAAAGAACTCCTCGGCACTCCAAAGGTCAGGGTAAGTTAAAAGTTCCTTTATTTGTTAGCGCAGTTTAAAAACATAAACCACATACAGCAGCCCAATAAAATCATACATAAAAAAGGAAAACAAGGGGAACATCACCCTCATGTGACATCATATGCGTTTCATGCCTCTGGGCACTTGTTCACTGATGCAATTTTTTTTAAGGGTTTATTGGGTGGGTTTTAGTTTTAGATTAGGACTTGGGCCTGCAAAAGGGCATTTAGCTCTTTTGCAGGCCCAAGTCCTAATCTAAAACTAAAACCCACCCAATAAACCCTTAAAAAAAAAGCTAACACTAACCCCAGAAGATTTACTTATAGTTTTGAAGATCCGACATCCATCCTCCAATAAGCCGGGAGAAGTCCTCCAAGAAGCCGGCCGAAGTCTTCATCCAAGCCCGCAGAAGTCTTCACCCAGACGGCATCTTCTATCTTCATCCACGGAGCAGGTCCATCTTCAAGACATCCAGCGTGGAGCATCCTCTTCCAACTAAGTCTTCTGTCATATCACAGTAATTCTCAATCTCTATACTTCATGTTTTCCACGTTTCACTGTCCCTTTAAACATAATATCACATGACCGTTATGCCTTTATAAGCCCTCCTCTCTAATTTAACGATGCTTGGTAATTTGATTCGCATGAGGAGTGATCACAACTTTCAAGAAGCTCTCTATATTTTCGTCAAGTTGTTTTCTAACTTTATATCTGCAAAGTTCTCTTCAATCACAGGACAGCATACTGCATTCTGAAACGCTAACTGACATACAGCGTGTCTGCAGTAGTTCGGCGTCTGACGTCATCAGCACTCCGGGAGTCAGTGTCGCAGCTCCTCTATGTTGCCGGTTTCCACACAGCTTCTCAGGACAACTTATTGCTAGCTAGCAAAGTCTTCACAAATACACGCTGGTCATGAAGTGTTGGGTATCGTACTAAACATAAAGTTATTGCTGAAGTTACGCTTATTTCATATGTTCCTAAGACTGTATATACTAACAATTCAAGCTTATACATATACGTTACTAATGGAAAGTGTGCATGTTTAACATCTTCTGCATATATCCTGGTTATTTCTGCATACAATACACTGCCATAATAATCCTGCTGCATTCATAAATAAGGTTGCATAAGAACTTTACTAACCTGAACATTTAAGCATTGTACTTGAGTGATAAGCTACAATCTATTTAAAGTGATTCTAACAGAGCTTCAATTACATAAAGTTATAATATATTCTATATCCAAAGAGATTATCTATTGTTTAGCAAATGCTATTATACTATTTAGGAGAGTATTAGCACATTCACATTGTTGTGCATATCTCCAGCAACTAGAGATAGTTGTAATTTACTTTTGACCTAAACAGGTCACCCTCAGTCAATGAGCAGAATAAGGTTCCTAGTTTATCAAGGTACCTAGGTTTGGTGTGAGACTGAGTGGAGTAGATACAACTGGGTTCACAATAATTATATAATAAATCCTCACATATTACCAAGCCACCCTTAACCCACTTGTATCTATAATGGATGTTACTGAATTGTCCAATCGTGTTGGAACCCTTTCTCAAAATATGGATATAATGATTCAGGGTCTTAGGGACCTCCAAGTTGAAAATCAGGAATTACGAAAATATATTAGGGATCATGTACCTGCTCAAACTTTACCATCACCTCTTGTTTCTCCTGAGCCACAAATATGTCCACCTGAGAGATTTTCTGGAGACAGAACTCAATTTAGAGACTTTAAAAATTCATGTACTTTATTATTTTCATTGAAACCAATAACCTATCCTACCGAAAGGGTTAAAGTTCTAACGGTAATTTCTTATCTCACTGGTGAAGCCAAGGCATGGGCTAATGCATACTATGAGAAAGAAGATCCTATCTTAAACTCATTAGAATCATTTTTTAATGCCATGTCCTTACTATATGAAGATCACGACAAACAAGCTTCAGCAGAAAATTCTATCAGACATTTGCGACAAGGTAGACGCCCTGTAGAAGAATATATAACTGATTTCAAAAGATGGGCACCTGACACACAGTGGAATAACCCAGCTTTGACAAATCAATTCCGTATTGGATTAGCGGATGCTCTAAAAGATGAATTGGCACGTGTGGTTATTCCTAAGGACTTAGAAAATCTTATGACCTTGTCTATATCTATTGATCGTCGTTTGAGGGAAAGGAAGATTGAAAGAGGGTCATCAGAATTATCTACCAAGAAAGCATATGGTTCTCATTCAGTTTCCACTGTCCGTTCAACAGATGAGCCTATGGAGGTTTTGTCAAAGGTCCTCTTAAACCTGAAGAAAAGGCTAGACGAAGACAACATAATCTTTGTTTATATTGTGCTGCTAAGGACCACGGAGTAAAGGAGTGTCCAATTCTGTTAAAATCAAAAAAGGGTAAGCAAGAGATAGCTCATTTAAATCAGACTGTTATAAAAAACTCATCTCACTTTACTCTTTCTGTTTGTCTACAGTGGGATCAACATCAACTTAAAGCCCAGGTGGTAATCGATTCAGGAGCAACTAATAATTTCATTCATTCATCTTTTGTTGAAAATCACAAGATTCCTATAATTAAAAAATTAATTGCATTACCTATTCGAGTCGTTGATGGTTCTTTTATCAATTCAGGTCCTGTTACCCATCATACAGATCCATTATCATTAACATTTTCATCAGGTCACTCTGAATTGTGTACCTTTGAGGTTATTCATTCTCCTTTGTACCCCATAATTCTAGGACTTTCATGGCTAAAGAAACATCAACCAACCATCTCATGGAATAGTGGTACTATTTCCTTCGACTCACCATATTGTAAGAAACACTGTACACAATCACAAACTATATTACAGGTTGATATCACAAATATACCAACAGAGTACTCAGATTTTTATGATGTTTTTGATAAGGTTGAGGCTCAATCTCTACCTCCCCACAGGCCTTACGACTGTCCTATCGATTTAAAACCAAACAGTAAAATCCCTTATGGTCGTATATATCCACTCTCTGAACCAGAACTGCTTCATCTCAAAGGATATCTTGAGGAAAATCTAAAAAAAGGTTTTATTCGGCCTTCTACATCTTCAGCTGGTGCCGGGATCTTTTTCGTGAAGAATAAAGATGACGGTCTCAGGCCTATAATTGACTATAGACAACTGAACAACTGTACAATAAAAAATAGATATCCTTTACCTCTTATTCCAGAACTCATAGAGAGGTTACAGGGTGCTACCATTTTCACCAAACTGGATTTAAGAGGTGCATATAATTTAATTAGAATTCGCAAAGGTGATGAATGGTTAACTGCCTTTCGCACTAGGTATGGTCTCTATGAGTATTGTGTCATGCCTTTTGGTTTGTGCAATGCACCTGCAACTTTTCAGTTTTTTATTAATGATGTTTTCAAAGATTTACTTGACACATACATTGTCATTTATTTGGACGATATTCTCATTTATTCAAATTCCAAAGAGGATCACATACAACATGTCAGAACAGTTCTTTCAAGATTAAGACAGAACAACTTATATGTTAAGGCAGAAAAATGTATATTCAATTCTGATACTATTTCTTTCCTGGGGTATCATATTTCACCAAAAGGAATATCCATGGAGGACAACAAAGTACAAGCTATCACTAACTGGCCTATTCCAAAAAATAAGAAAGAGCTCCAGAGATTCTTAGGATTCTCAAATTTTTATAGAAAATTTATTAAAGGTTTCTCTACTATCGCAAAACCTCTCACACTACTCATCCAAAAGAATAACAAATACCACTGGAACCAACAGGCAGATGATTCTTTTAACGCTCTCAAACATAGTTTCATTACCGCTCCAATCCTACAATTCCCAGATCCATCGAAACAATATACATTAGAAGTAGATGCATCCGAATTTGCAATAGGAGCCATTCTGTCTCAAAGAGATTCTTCTACCAACATGCTTCATCCTGTCGCATATTATTCTCGGGTTATGAATTCGGCCGAAATTAATTACCCAATTGGGGAAAAAGAACTTCTAGCCATCAAGGCTGCATTAGAATTTTGGAGACATCTATTAGAAGGCGCAAGATTTCCAATCATCATATTTACAGATCATCGTAATCTACAATATCTAAAAACTAACAAAAGTCTTTCTTCCAGACAAGTCAGATGGAGTTTATTCTTTACTAGATTTGATTTTATAATCACTTATCGTCCAGGAGTAAGAAATACAAAGGCAGATGCTCTATCTAGATATTCAACTCCATTAACTGAGAGTTCTGAACTAAACTCAATAATACTACCAGAAAAATTCATTGGCCTCTTAGCGGGGAAAACATCTATTCTCAAAGAACAACAACAGAATGATCCACTGATTAATGATTCTAGGATTCATAAAGGTAATGATGGATTCTTCTACCATGGTCATGCACTGTATGTTCCAGAATCTCTTAGGAATGACATTTTAGCTATGGCACATGATATTCCACTTTCAGGACATCCTGGTTTCAAGAAAACTCTTCATTTAATTCAAAGGGATTTCTGGTGGCCGCATATGATTCAGTCTGTAAAACAGTACATACAAGGGTGTGCTGTATGTACCAAATGTAAATCTCAAAGAATTCACCCTTATGGTTTACTTTTATCTCTTCCAATCGCTGACAGACCTTGGCAAGATATTGCCCTAGACTTCATTGTCGAACTACCTCCCTCTTCTAACAACACAGTCATCCTGGTTGTTGTGGATCTCTTTTCAAAAATGGCACATTTTATACCTATTCACACTTTGCCAACAGCTTCAGAAACAGCAGATTTGTTCATCAAACATATTGTCAGATTGCATGGGTTACCTAAGTCTATTACGACTGACAGGGGTACACAATTTACCTCTCGATTTTGGACACAACTCTGTTCTAGTTTGCATATTGATCGCCGTTTGAGTTTAGCTTACCATCCTCAAACAAACGGTCAGACCTAAAGGACTAATCAGAGTTTAGAGCAATATCTAAGATGCTACTGTACATTTCAGCAAGACAACTGGTCTTCTCTTCTACCTACTGCTGAATTCTCCTATAATAACACCATTAATTCATCTACCAATACAACTCAATTTTTCATTAACTATGGGTTTCATCCCTCTTATCATCTTCTTCAAAGATCAGAAAGTTCTTGTCCCTTGGTAAATGACACTGTGAATACAATTGCTGAAGGATTCATTCAACTAAAACAGATTTTACTACAATCTCAAGAAAGGCAAAAACGTTATTATGACTTAAGGAGAACGAAACCTCCTGAGTATAAGGTGGGAGATCTAGTTTGGTTGTCTTCTAAACACTTGAAGCTTCACATTCCCAGTAAAAAGCTTGGTTCTCTGTTTATTGGTCCTTACAAAATTATTAGGATTGTTAATGCTAATGCTGTCACTTTACAACTACCAAATTCTTTTAAGATACATCCAACATTTCATGTATCCCTTTTGAAACCTTATGTTCCAGTCAGAGATCAAGTCTTGGCAACTCAAGTTCCGACACTCATTGAGGATGAAGTTTCATATGAAGTTGATTCCATTTTGGATTCTAGATTCTATAAGAATTCTCTACAGTATTTAGTTCGGTGGAAAAATTATTCATCAGAAGAGGATTCTTGGGAACCATCCACTAACTTATCAGCCCCTAGATTGGTATCTCTGTTTCACCGCAGACATCCAGACCGTCCCAAACCCTGATCTGCGGAGCAGATCGTTAAGGGGGGTGTCCTGTCATATCACAGTAATTCTCAATCTCTATACTTCATGTTTTCCACGTTTCACTGTCCCTTTAAACATAATATCACATGACCGTTATGCCTTTATAAGCCCTCCTCTCTAATTCAACGATGCTTGGTAATTTGATTCGCATGAGGAGTGATCACAACTTTCAAGAAGCTCTCTATATTTTCGTCAAGTTGTTTTCTAACTTTATATCTGCAAAGTTCTCTTCAATCACAGGACAGCATACTGCATTCTGAAACGCTAACTGACATACAGCGTGTCTGCAGTAGTTCGGCGTCTGACGTCATCAGCACTCCGGGAGTCAGTGTCGCAGCTCCTCTCTGTTGCCGGTTTCCACACAGCTTCTCAGGACAACTTATTGCTAGCTAGCAAAGTCTTCACAAATACAC